>NC_051176.1:268853512-269014613 GCF_013339695.2 Rhipicephalus sanguineus
TGTCGTTCGCGGTCACATTGTCCCAGCAGCAGATTTGCGTCCACTTATAAGTTTATCCACTGTCTGGCGCATTGTCGGTATGATATGATGCTGCAAACCGCGAATAAGTGCGCAGTATAAAACATGCCGATCCGGTGATTGCACTCATTTTTTTAGGCGCTATACGGTTGACAGTGCTTCTGACGGCGAAATCAGTTGTCGCGGCCGCGGCGATAACAAGGACGGAAATTCCATGGTGAGCGCATCAGTGACACTGCGCATGCTCTGATGTGGCCCGTTTCAAGCTGTAGATGTCGCTCATGCAGTTCTGAGCACGACGCTCCGGCGTTATAGACATGAGAGTTGACCACTGTACTATACAATGTAAAAGTGTGTGGGCTGTTGTCGTAGAAGTTATACAGCTGAACCTTGTTATAATGAAATCGCACAGGATGTGAAAATACATTCATTTTAGGCATGCACACAAACACTGGGAAAAAAATAACATCAAAGTTGTGACCATGTATATGCTAAAGAATGCGACTTGGGCGTCTCAAACAAGCCTGTAAAGGTTCTTCTGCAAATTTTGATGACCTACAGGCACCTTGCTCTGTCATTATGAGGCACAGGAACAATATATATGCATACCCACTTTGCACTGCCACAATTACACAACTGTGCTAACAGTTTTATCACACAGAATTGGCATACTGACTGGCCAAATGCAGCTCATCCAAGCCAAGCCACTGGCAAAAACATGCAAACATGGTCTCGTATGTGTCACATTGAACTGCTATTGCGGAGCCCCATTGCTAACTGACTTTTTGTAGACAAAAAGCATCGCGCATGAATCCATACTCTGCTGTTGTGGCTGGCAGTCTATCTTGTGCATCTGATCTTACGCTTGACTGCTGATAAGCTTTAGGACAGCAATAAGCTTTAGGAGTGCTTGGGTTGTTGCCTATTAAAGGTGAGCAGTGAGCTTACAACGGTGCTACACCGCAACCATTACACAGCAGATAGTAGACGCATACACTCAAACCTCATTATAACAAAGTCACATCTGCCACGAAAATAACTTGGTTATATCCGAAAATTCATTATAAACGTTTATTTGTAACACTGTAGCTATGACAAGACTATTCATTTACTTCGTTATAACCGATAATTCGTTATATCAAGGTTTGAGTGTACTGTGATATGGCAGTCGGCATTAAGTCATATTGGCACTTTCATTGACGGCTGTTATCACCCCTCCATGCAATCATAATGTTTATCTGTATAGACATCTGCATACTTGCGCCAAAGTTGGAATCATTGGTTACTGGTCTCTGTGGTTACCGGTGAGGCAGAAGATCTCTTGCAGCACTTTGCGGTATCAGCCACACCACAAATGTGGTGCAAGTTACTTTTATGCGCATAAAAGTGACTGCATACACATAAAACGCTAGTCATAGCATATGAAAAACCATTGTGGTGAGGTCAGTAAACACATTATGCTCTATGGGGACTGGGTTAGGGATTCGTTCAAAACTATGTTTGTCTCACTAGTACGTCGAAAACAGGCAAATATTAAAGATGTTTTAGTGGCAGGAGGCGGTGGGTGCTTGCTTATATAATTAAGGAACAGGTATTAATGGACTGTCAAACAAGGGCACTGGCTCGAGATTGCAAGAGAGTCAATATGGCTGTGGTTGTGGCTTCAAGTAAGGCTGCCGAGTTTAGGATGTACAGTCTGAGCAGAAAGTTTAAAAAATGAGTCATGGAAGAGCTTCAGCATCCGAATTATCACGCATGTCCAAAAAATCGGTTGACTTTATTTTGAAGCACATGCAAACAAAAATTTTTTACTATCAGTGTTGAATGCTGCACACTTTGTTTCGCCCTAGCATAAAAATACTGAACTGAAGTAAACAAGGACTAATCAACTGTTATCCTTTCTTCAATAGTACATCACATTGATAATTATGATACCTATATTCATTATATCAAGGTTCAACTGCATTATGCTACGTGAAACATCTCATTACAGTTCCAGTCATGCAATACAGATTATTGTAACTTAATGTACCGCATTTACTCTCATAATGAACACACCCTCAACTTTAGTAATCAAAACTTTGACTTTTTTTTCTCTCCCATGTAATAAATGCACCCCCAACTTTGATCCCTGCAGACCTGCAAACGTCCACTCTGTAGCTTTGTCACTTCACGTGATCCGGCTGATAACCAGCCAACAGGAGCAGCAGCCGTGTAGTGCCTCCTCGCCCTAGCGCTCTTCCTTTTATTGCGACAGCAATTATATGAACACTCCAGGTGCATTTTTGCCATCGGCTTCGCCGTGATGTTTCGTATAAAGTCCAAATGGATAACGTTGCTCCGTGCGTTGTATGTTCTATGCGTGGATAAAGTGTGCGAGGGCTGCTGTCAATCACGGCCCAAGCAGAGGGGAAATGCCCTGGCCGTCTTTCGTCGTGCGAAGTCATGTAGAGATAGGAGGGGTGCCTATGCGGCTTTGGCAGTAAATGCGCCTTTTGACTGACCGGGCATGGCCACTCCCAGTCGTGCCCACTCTATCCTGTATCGTCAAAGACAATCAGCAGATGGCTCAGTACGTGCTGGGCTCTCATCGCAAAGTTTGTGTTGAAGCCATAGACAGCACGAAAGTCACTTAACTCACTTCAGCAGCCATGTTTTGTGAACGAGTGAGCTGCTAGACTTAATTTGTATAACATTCCAATCTGTTGCTACTACATTCATTGCTTTGCCCTTGCTCAGGTGAAGCTACAACCTTTTTTTTCATTACCCCATTTTTTACTCATCCCGAAAAAGTTTTGTAAGATTTACCCCACATAATAAACGCACCTCCCAACCTTGCTTTGGTTCTTCAGGGAAAAAAAAAGATGTTTTCATTACGCAAGTAAATACGGTATTGTCGTTTCTTACCCTTTCCATAACCCATCCTTGCAAACACAGTACACATCACTAGAAGATCACACAAATCATGCACTCTGACACGCACACACACACCAAATGATTTGATGACTTGCGAAAGCTCATTCCACATTATTTGCAACAGCAAACAAACTTTAAAATATTTCTCATAAAATATGTTCAAGCTGTGAGAGCAAGTAAGCACTTTCAAGACCTGATGCACTTGTTTTGAGCTGTGACATCTTACCACAGTGCAGAAAAATATGCAATTCTGGTATAGATGAACTATATACAAGAAAACAAGGATTGACAGTACTTGTAAAAACCTGCCAAGGACATAAAACATTTTCTAAATTACAAGAAACAATTTGCAAACAATTAAAATGAAGCTTGAAACCAGTGAATAAAGAACACTGAAATAATGGGCTAAAAACAATATATGTATGCCCTTTGTTCCAAGTAGAGTGGAACTAGCATGACATACATTGTGTCTAAAAAATATTTAAAAGCACTAGGCCTTACACCCTGCAAAAAAGAAAGAACAGAAACATTGAAGGCCTGTAAGTGGGCCACATTAACTGTTCTGAAGACATATACTAATGATTTCACCTCTTTTTCAGATTATGTACAGAGAGGCAGTCATAATGCTCGACAGATGCAATTAGAACTATAGCGTCTTCCAGAGAATATATTTACACTAACTGGCAGATGGCTGCTTACAGTTTGGCAACCAGGAGCTTACGTTAGCTGCATGGCAGGACTAAAATCACACCAAACAGTTGCGACACCAGTTTCATACATCGCAGAGAAATTGATGATGCTCCAAGTTATGCACTGCTGCTAAAGTGGTCAAACAGTGAGGTTGTAACAGCAGACTTCATAATAAAGATAAAAAAGCCTACCTGCCCAAGGGAGCTACAGAGCTTCACTGCAAGAAGCCATGTGTGCAATACAGGCTTAAAATGGAAATTTCTGGCAAAGCCGCAGACTTTACAAGGCAACAGCGCACTGAAACCAGTGGCTCGGGTTGTCCAAAGACTGCTCCATAAGCACACACTGCCATTACACCGGCATAATGAGGCCCTTCACAAATTCCCAAAAGTGATCAACGGCTTGGCCTTGTGTGTCGCCACTCGTGACCTGCAGATCACGTGGAAGCTTGGATGTCAGCGAGCGTTTCAGTTTCTCCCAGTAGCTAATGTTGTGTGGCTCGAAGTCCTTGCAAAAGTTGAGAGCATCTGGTGATCCACGATAGTACTCCGACAGCAGGCGCTGTGAAAAAGGGTGAATAGTTTAATATGGTTTAGTCTACAGTGTATAGTAAATGCAGAATCACTTGTAATTCCAACAGATGGGTAGGGTGATCTTACTTTTGCCCTTCCCCAAGGACCAATACTGTGAATATATAAAATTAGAAATTTATTTTACTTCGAACATAGCCATATTAACACATTTATAAAGATACCTGATTCCCCCCCCCCCCCCTCCCCTCCCCCTAGAATACACATACAACACCTCCAGATTTGGATGGCTTGAGTAGTGGGCTGTGTTTAAGATTTCTTGCAAAACAATATTGCCAGAAAGTCAGTGTGGAATACATGTTCGTCCTAAACCTCACACAATCTGCTGATTGCTCTTGAACAGCTTATTTCATGTTTTCTCACAGCCTGACTGCATGTTAGGACTTAGGATATGCATATAAATTGGCAGTAGCAGTATGAATCAGTTGCCCCAAAATGCCTTGGTTTGTAGTTTAACCCATTTTGCACCACAATTGAGCTGGCTTCATCTGTGCGTTTCTTGTAAGAACAGCCAATGATGAGCCCAGTTCACTGACCATGATTTGAATTTTCTTGCAGTCAACATCTTCTCATGAAACACGGTACGAAGCCTCAACCAGGCATGCAAACAAGATGCAAGAGAAGAGGGCCATACAGCATGAATATCGACTACAAATTGAAGGGCTGCACTGTGGTGGGAAAAAAGGCAGACAAAACTTATCTGCACATGTTCATAACTGGCAGTGCCGCCCTCAATCAGCCACATATGTGGGTCTATGTTAGAGATAATTGTTTAGGCATTTCATTTCTTTTTCAAGCAAGTTAATCGAAGGTTGGCTCTCGTATGCATTTCCGATACTACATACTGATAAGACATGTATCTTCTGTCTTGTGTCTGTATAAAACTGCACATTCATGAAATTATGGTTTGTTTATTGACCACATGCAGTCGAAAGGTGAGCGTCTGCACGTAAAAGGCATCTTTTAAGTGATCGGCTCTTTCTCTTTGCTCTCACATGGGAATGCTAGCTCATTTCAGGCTTGTGACCAATGTTGCCTGCTTCAAGTACATGATGGTGAACAATAAGCACAATGTGCTGCACACCCAGTGGCAGTAGAGAAAAGCTCAGGAAGGAAATTCAATATGTGCAGCCTGTTAGGAGCTCCTTCATGGAATACAACACACTGCTGTAGAATCTTGGTGATATGATCAGGCTTGTACGGATTTAAGAGCGATATCAATTTTTCTGTGGTCCTGACCAAGGCCCATTCGCATACAATGTGCTAGAGTACGGTTGTTGTGAACCGATTTTCGACCTGCAACGTTTGATATGATCGTACACTGCCCCACAGATGTGAGCAGGTGCCACCCACACAGCCGTGGAAGTTACGGCCATCACGTGTGGGTGTCGGAATCACTGGCATGCGCGTCCCGCTACCAGTTTCGCTGGTTGTCAGCATCGCCCTTCAGCTGAGTGTCATAATCTCTGAGATGGTGCGCACAAACCTTGGAGGACCCATTGCACTTGTGTGTGCGCTTGCTTATAGATGACGTTGATTTCACTTTAAAAAATTTTTTTTTCAACAGCGCAGCTGTTAAGCTATCTGTAAAACTGTGCTCGTTGGTTGAAAACCTCGCCTAGCTTAGCCATGGCAACGAGGCCAAACTGCGCATCACCCGTGACCTTTGTGAAGCTCTGTCCACCTGCCTAGACACTGTGCACGACTGCTCCACCGCGCCTACTCGTCATCACCGTGCTATACCGGCAGTTATGTCGGGAGCGTGTGCTGCGCCTTTGCTTTGCCATGGGTAGACCTAAATGAACTCCAGAAGAAAAAGTCGTGTATAAAGAACGACAACATGCCGCCAAGCTGGAATATGCTCAGAAACGTCGAGCCGAAGAGGTTGTTGCCAAGTGTCGCTGGTGAGCGGAGCCAGAATATGCCAAGCGGTGAAGGGAATACATCCAAAATCGCCGCCAATTTATGCTCAGCCTGCATGTGGTCGAGAACTTTCAGCTCAGATCCGGCAGAGTACCGCTTCAGCTTATAACCGGTTTCATAGAGTTCCTAAGCATAGAATTGGGCCACGCCTGTTGCATCTGCACAAAGCCTAGTGATGCCTAGCAAAACATAGCGAAAACCTTCTGAAAACTTGAGAATCGACCAGCTTCGCTGTCTTTAAGCCTCGCGCGACTTAGCACAAGCTTTGCCGCTTTTCTTTCTTTTTTTTTTTTTGAACAATTCTCCCCATTGTATGGGCATGGCCATATATCTTCCGAAAAGCAGCCCCAACCCCACCACGAAATAAAAAAGGACAACAACAAAGGACAGCCGTTCTAAACTTTCTGGCCTTCGACTATCGCATGCGGAACGCTTAAGTCACTTTTACCGTAGTTCAGTCGTCTCATACGGAAAAAAACTGTGCATGGGATTCCCAGAAGATACGGCTGTGCCGCAATGTTAAACGAGAAGAGTGGGCCTCACAGGCACGAAATCTAACCGGTGACCTTAGTCGACATCGGTCACTAAGTCACTTTTACCGTAGTTCAGTCGTCTCATACGGAAAAATATACTAAGATTGGGAAGGGGCAGCTAGCTGTCACTGGACACAGCACATTTTGTCCTTTAATTACACACAAGTGCACGCATCTGATAATTAATGAGCACCAGCATGACCACTGACGTCTAAAAACTGGCAATCATTCACAGCTGTCTATAAGGTTGCTGCAGCCCTGAGAACAAAAAAATAAATGTTTTCTTTTCTACCATTGCTTTAGCATGATAGTTTTTCACGTTTTTTGGTGATACAAATATTTTTCGTGACCCAAGGATTCATATCACCAAGATTTTGTTGTACATGCCTGATGAACCCCAAAACAACACCTCGGCTCTAAGAGCTCTGGATCACCAGAGATATTTAATGTGTACTGCTCAAAAAATTAAATGACATTAAAACTTCAAGTATTCCAAATGGTATGTGTGATTTCTTGAGATAACTACATCTTGTTGCTGAAGACTGTGTTTATAAATGAAAGTGCATGCGTAACTTAACCCTAAATTGACACATTTCATTCCATGAGCACAATACATCTGAACATAAGTGGATGGGTGATTTTGCATTTTCTCACAGTGGATTGGTGCTGCACCACTGCTTTCATTTCAAGCTCAGCAGCAGCCCAAAGCTACGGTACAAAAGGCACAAGTCAGTCTGGAGTACGACAGAAAAAGTGCCTCCCTTTTTAGCCATTGCCCTGGTTTTAATGGCACGTTGTAACTGTGTATAAAGGAATTAAATGTTTAGTTTTCAGTGAGATGCAGCAATACAACTTACCATTTCCATTAGAAGATCCTGAGTGAGGAATGAATCTTGGGCAACATTGTACATCATCTGCATTGGCCTTCCATATTCATTGGGTCTGTGCTGTAAGCAAAGATGACAATACTAAGCGACATGATTGGTTCGAGCTACTTTGAAGCACTACTTAAATACTTCCCCAGTAAATTTGATAATTGTAAATAATTCAAGGAGGCTTTTCTCGGTGATTTAGTTCCAGTGCCCGAGACAAAATGCAAGCTGAAGAAAATGCTTCAATGCTGGAAGTCATGCTGTAAAAATTTTTGACGCATTCTGCATCAGAAAGAGCCTTCCTGATAATGCTCGTGTTTTACAACCTAGGTGTTGCAGGTGTATGGGGAAGTCTACCTTCTGTTGCAAATGGATAGAATCATTAGGCTCATGATTCCTTGCAGCTCACAAAATACAGGGCTCAATAATGTATTTACACAAATCTAATGGGCACCTTATTCCTAATAAAACAGTTCTGAATATCGCCTGTGTGTTACAGCCGCCGACCGATAAATCGGACACCGATAATTCGGACAGTCGCGCGGCACCGCCGATGATCCCATAGAAGTAATGTGTAAAGATGACCAATATTTCGGACAGCTGCCAGATCTACATTTGACAATCCGGACCCTGTCCGAGACTTTCGCGCACGCCGAATCGCCAGCCATTATCTCCTCCGGCACCCATACCATACAACGTATGGCCTCAGAGATCGAAACGAAAGCTAAATTGTGATCTATGAGGCTTTATTTCGATTGCTACTTTATGCCTCTGAGATTTGTAATTGAAAATGCCGATTCTGGAGGCACTGGTCAACTGTGGGAAATCGTATTGACATCGCGAACATCCTACATTCCGGTTCCTGTATCCCCGCGCTGCGCTAGGGTCCCTAACTGCGCTGCTATTGCTGCTATCGCTGCCATTCTGTCGAATGTGTCAGCGGTAAAGTGTTTTGCTAAGACAGTGACTACAGTGACGGGGCCCGTCAGCGCAATACTATCGCAAGTGTGAGGGGCATGGGCGTAGGCAGGGGGGTGCAAAAGGGGCACTTGCCCCGCTCAAGCCACACTGGCACTTGCCCCCCACCCTAGCTATACTCGACGACAACTTATCTTGACATTGGAGCGAAGGCTACGAGGCGGGGCTTCCGCACATTCGTGTTGCTCCGCAAGTAGTACGGCAGCTTGCGGCTGATTTCGGTTTTGCTCGCTCGCATCGTTAACGCGTTTAGAAAAAATATTCACGAATAATGTGAAGGGAATGTGAACGGGAGAGAACTTTCGATTGTTCAGAGTACATTTTAGTGTCATATTACGAGTACATTTTTCTTGGAGAACTAAACGGTGCGTTTGCGGCCGCACACTGACCCACTACGTCACGGACGCCATGTTTACTTTGGAAAACGGGCATGCTGAAAAGGTGGTGCTGTCTAAGAAATGGAAAGAAAAGGAAGGCATTCTTGCGAGGTGAACAATAACTGTATTTTACCTACGACTTCCCGCAACTGTTTCAGTCTCATAATAAATAAAGCAACATTTATTTCAGCAAGAAAAACGAGAAAATTATCAGTAAACGTAAGTACTATTTCTTGGCGCGGTAGCAGGCATCCACTTCGGTTCTGTAGCTTCCACAGTGCTGTCAAGGAAAGTTGTCGCCGAGTATATATGCCAGCTCTCGCCCCCTCCCCCAGCTGCGATGCAGCATGGGTTTGCACCCCCCAAGGAAAAATCCTGCCGACGCCCATGGTGAGGGGGCCCGTCAGCGTAGTGTAATACCGTGACGGGCCTCGTCTCGAGCCCTCGCTGTTCTTTCTTCATCGTACAACGATCACATCACACTGGCGGAGATGCAGGCGGACTTGGTTGCGCGTAAGCGGAAGTGCGTGCAGCAACGCATTGACAACCTTTTTTGGCCACCACGACACTGAAGTGTCAATAAAAGCATTTATTTTCTGACGCATTCGTTTTTTCGGACATTTGATAATTCGGACTTATTTACGTTCCTCGTGGAGTCTGAATTATCAGTCGTCGATCATACAGTACAGTAGTAGTACAGTAGTATGTATACCGAAACCACCTTCGCGACGTGGGCAACAGCCTACAGTCAGACGCATCAGACACAAAGTTATCACCATAACAAAAAAGGTGATGGCGGACACTTTGTTGAGAGTTCTCACTGGTTCATTTTGTGCTCAAGTGCAACCTCTGTGCATCATATCTGTTCCCAATGAAGCACAAATGCTGACACACCATTTTCACTATGAAAGCTGATATCAAAGCAGTTACGAACATGGATATATAGAACTCGAAGGGGATCGCGAATTAGTTCGATACTATATGAAAAATTCGATATAAAAAAATACAGGCCCTGAGACCTTACCAGTGGCGGACGATCACCTACAATCGGAGCATTCAAGAATGACAACTAATTCCACACACACGATGCAACAGAATGTTTTATTTGGGCGAAAATAAATTGCTTATCTTGGCCTGCTTCTTCGTCTTCGAAATGAAGTTGAAGACGCTGGCCTCGATCTTATCGGGGCTGTCCAGGTGCGACAGCCCGGTTCACTCCATGTTGCCGCAAAAACGGCGAATCGAGCTGAACGCTGCCTCCACTTCAGCGGCGGAGTACGCGCATGTGGCCGCCGCCTTGTCCAGACAATCTTCGTCGCCACTTGAGCTGTCGGCCTGGGCATCCTGGGTCCCTGCGACCACAGCTACAATGTCCTCGTCAGCGAGGTTCGCAACAGCCTGAACATTGCAGTCTGCTTCCTCAAAATCGTCCGCAGACACGGGTGGAACGGCAGCCGGGAAGAAGGACGACAACTCGTGAAATGCGTCGTCTATGCGCTTGTCGTCGCCGTCTTCACTGGTTTCCGCAAGTTCCGCCGTCACGAAGCCTGCCTTCCGGAAGCAGTTGGCCACTGTGTCCATCTTCACGTCTCGCCAGGCGCCCGTCACCATTTGAATGGCACCAAGCAGGTCAACCTTCAACCCACCTTGAAGGACTTGATGCCCTGGTCGAGCAATTGCAGTTTCGCTGTCGTGTTGGCCAGCAGAAACCTCAGTGCGATGTTTTTGAGCTCGCAGGGGAGCACGCACGCAAAAGAGGAATGCGGTGGTATGCGACAACTCACGGAAGTGAACTCTGCCAACAAAGCGCTCACGATCAGTCGCGATGCCGGCGAAGGCTACCCGGGCGCCCGGGCTACCTGCGAGGGCAGCAACGATGTACGAAAGGTGCGAGCTGTGGTTGGCTGATCAAAACTCACAAAAAAGCAACAAAAAAAAAGAAAGAAAAGACGAAAGGAGGAGGCCGCCGGCTCCTTCGTTCCTGCTCTCCGAGCCGACGGTAATGCGGAAAGCGTAAGAGAAAGAGAGAGAGAGAGAGAAAAGCCGTTCTACAAGTTGGAGAACGCGCCCGGCAGGAGTACAGTGAGAGCCTTCTTGCCCTCACGTTTTTCGAGTGTTTCGGGTGTCGGCTGAGGCGCGGTGCCGCGGAGGTCGCGGGGCTCAGCGAGTGCCGAAGTGCGCCTTCCAGCTTACGCAGCGTTCGATATATCCGATGGCAGGTAAAAATACTGTTCGATATAGATGTGCGAATTTATATACTTTTACAAAGGATTTTCAAGGGGATAATTTACGAGCTTGATATAGCCGAAAATTCGATATATGTGGGTTCGATATATCCGTGTTCGACTGTATTCTGCATGCTGAAGGCTAGCAACAGTGCTTATGCGTTTCTTCTCTTTGCTCTGTGAACCATCTTCTGGTGCTGTTTTCCCATTTACGAACATATGTAACTAGCCCAGCATACTGCACTCCTGTATGCTGAAGATAGCTGCAAGAGAACTGTGTCAGGTCTCTGTTACATGTCCGAGACTTGTGTCCATAAGCGGTGCAAACATAGGGCAAGATTTTTGGCTGCATGTCAACCAAGAAACATTTCCACACTGAGAATGGGAACGGGAAAATATCTGGACCACAAAAACAAAGCTTGCAGACTTTTTTAAGCAATTCCATGTTGATTGAGCTTCTCATAATAATGGCCCTTGAATTGGTACATAGTTGAGGCCCATTCAGAAGCGATTTTAAAGTCATTCTGTGAAGATATGTAAATTATGCTTGTTTCAGTTTCTTTTCTGATCAACATAGGGGCATGCCATGGGTAAAAAGTTGGGTGAACACTACATTCACGTGCACATTTATTTTCATAATTTGAACTCTCAAAAACTATAGACACAAGGGCATGCCACAAACATGTAAATACGGTAATTATGTATTTCGGTTACTGTATCCAAAACATACTGTGCAAACTTTCAGGTTTGTTCCTATCTATTCCACTCTCATTTTACAGTGTGCGTGATGCCTGTAGTATCGTTTGTCTGTAGCAGGAGCCCGCAATTTTTTTTTTTAAAGGGGCCCTGCAACACAAATTAAGCGCGTCGTTTTCATTGCTTCCTCTGGAACTGTGGAATGCACCAATATCGTTGTGCAAACGGCAACACGAAAAACAAAGCTGTTATAATTTAACTTCAACGGAGAAACCACATTGGTTTCGGACTAGAGCAACACACAACGGCTATTTTTGTGATCGGAAGTGACGTTTCACCGCGTGGGAGTGATGACATTGGCCAGGCGTTTTGATTGGTTTGACGCAACAAGTCGCGTGTAATATTCAAATGGGCTAGGCCACACTATTGTGCACTAAACATTATAAAAGTACTCTTTATACTTTCTCAGATACGAAACAGGTTCCGTTTTTAAATATGAAATTCTGAAAACAATTGCAAAACGATGCTAGGTGCACTGGACAACGGCCACCACGATCTCCACATTCTGATTGAATGTGGAGACATCCTCCAAGGTGTATGTTAGGGCACGAGCCTACATGAAGCTTTGGGCTTTAAAGACAACAATGGAAAGCTGAACATGTCCGCGATAGAAATAAGTAAGAGACGGTTAAAGTATTGATGGCAGAAAAGTAGAGAGAAAGGACAAAAATAAATAGTGGGAAAAACAAGGACATTCTGCTGTAAGGGGCGGAAAGCTGGTCTGTGCATTTTTTTTTTTTTTCTATGGTAAGATATAATTAATTGAAGTAGAAAGGGCATTAGGCAAACTTAAAAAAAAAAAAAAAGTTTTTTTTTTGTTTTCTTTTCGTTGAGCCTAGTGGCACACATGTCATCGCCCCATTATAAAGGGGATGCTCATAGCATCCATCCATCCATCCACGAGGAGAGTCCTCGGGCACTTCCGGCATGCCTCTGTAAGAGGCGCGCGGTGATTGGAGCCAATCTGACATCAGTGGGAGAGCGAAATGTGAAAGGGACAATTTTTGCTCGTCTGCTGGGATTTTGAAGTTTGAAGACTAATAACTTCCATTACCGTGCACCAATTTCGATAATTCTTTTTGCATTCATCTAAGTATTCAGCACTACACACACTCCAGCACTGCAGAATATAGACGAAAAAACGCTGCAGGGCCCCCTTAACAAGACACCCACAGCCGCTGCCATAAGCAGTTGGCAAGCAAAGAGGAAATGAGCTTTTAATTAATTAATTCTACCTACCTGCATGATAGTATAAAACTCACTGATCGTTGTTTCTCCCATATGTGTGCAGGAGAAACAAGCATTAAGCATATTACTGTACATAGAGACTGAAAGAGGAAATATGAAATATTTCTTTGAGACCCTAAAATTAGATACACAGCGAATATTATCGAATAGTACCACAATACAGTAGAACCCCGCTGTTACGTTCCTCACTGCTGCGTTTTCCCGGCTGTTACGTCGTTTTCCGCCAGTCCCGGCATAGCTCCCATAGGATACAATGTATTGGGAACCCCGCTGTTACGTCGTAACTGTCGGACCGTTCCCGTATGATACGTCGCGAAGTGCGCTCGGAGCCGACCGAGTGACTACCAAAGAGAGCTGTCGGACCGTTCCCGTATGATACGTCGCGAAGTGCGCTCGGAGCCGACCGAGTGACTACCAAAGAGAGCGGCCATGGTGCATTTTCACGCAGCTTGGCCTCGTTTGACCGTAATATTAGCCGCATGAGAGGCGCAAGCAACAGAATCTTTCAATTGATGCAAACAAAAGCATGGCCTTCGAGATTCAAATTGCAAAGATGGCGTCTATGACGTAACTGCGCGCGAAAGCAAGGCCTTCGAGATTGGCATTTACTATTGACAAAAGCATAACCTTTGAGATTTGCATTGCACAAAGATGGCGTGTATGACGTAATTGCTTGCGAAAGCAAGGCCTTCGAGATTGGCATTCACTTCTGCCATCGCGTTGGCGTAGACTCATCATCATCGTTATTTGTCGGAGAGGCGCGCGGTGATTGGAGCCAATCTGACATCAGTGGGAGAGCGAAATGTGAAAGGGACAATTTTTGCTCGTCTGCTGGGATTTTGAAGTTTGAAGACTAATAACTTCCATTACCGTGCACCAATTTCGATAATTCTTTTTGCATTCATCTAAGTATTCAGCACTACACACACTCCAGCACTGCAGAATATAGACGAAAAAACGCTGCAGGGCCCCCTTAACAAGACACCCACAGCCGCTGCCATAAGCAGTTGGCAAGCAAAGAGGAAATGAGCTTTTAATTAATTAATTCTACCTACCTGCATGATAGTATAAAACTCACTGATCGTTGTTTCTCCCATATGTGTGCAGGAGAAACAAGCATTAAGCATATTACTGTACATAGAGACTGAAAGAGGAAATATGAAATATTTCTTTGAGACCCTAAAATTAGATACACAGCGAATATTATCGAATAGTACCACAATACAGTAGAACCCCGCTGTTACGTTCCTCACTGCTGCGTTTTCCCGGCTGTTACGTCGTTTTCCGCCAGTCCCGGCATAGCTCCCATAGGATACAATGTATTGGGAACCCCGCTGTTACGTCGTAACTGTCGGACCGTTCCCGTATGATACGTCGCGAAGTGCGCTCGGAGCCGACCGAGTGACTACCAAAGAGAGCTGTCGGACCGTTCCCGTATGATACGTCGCGAAGTGCGCTCGGAGCCGACCGAGTGACTACCAAAGAGAGCGGCCATGGTGCATTTTCACGCAGCTTGGCCTCGTTTGACCGTAATATTAGCCGCATGAGAGGCGCAAGCAACAGAATCTTTCAATTGATGCAAACAAAAGCATGGCCTTCGAGATTCAAATTGCAAAGATGGCGTCTATGACGTAACTGCGCGCGAAAGCAAGGCCTTCGAGATTGGCATTTACTATTGACAAAAGCATAACCTTTGAGATTTGCATTGCACAAAGATGGCGTGTATGACGTAATTGCTTGCGAAAGCAAGGCCTTCGAGATTGGCATTCACTTCTGCCATCGCGTTGGCGTAGACTCATCATCATCGTTATTTGTCGGAGAACGGGAGGAGTTCGAGCTGGTTGGAGCTCGCATGGTCGTGCGTGCGGTTCGCGGTCGGACTCGCCGCGCTGGTCGTGATTGCGTGTGCTTAGTTCTTTCATGCCTACAGCTGTTGGTGTTAAAAAAATCACATACGTTGATTACATTTCTGTGGATGAGGCCGTCCTTAGCTCCGCGTTTCTATCCATCGACTAGATCGCGGCTGAGCGCGCCAATTTTCGTGCTGCTCGTAAGAATTGAAATAAAATTCTGTACCACTAAATATTTTGCCGTTTTTCCTGTTTTTCGTCTCTTACGTTTCCCGTCTCTTACGTTTATTTCCTACGGTCCCTTCAAAAACGTATCAGCGGGGTTCTACTGTACTACTCGGTATTTGCTCTGTCTCAAATCAGTAGACTCTCAGTAAATGGAAATCTCTTAGACCGAACTTAAACGAAACAACTGCCCCTAATACGACTGCTTTCGTATTTGGATTCTGCAACACATTTTCCTGGTCCCTTCAGGTTCTGTTCAACGAGAGTCTACTGTACTTGAACAGAGTTCATAGCGGTTTCATAAAGAAAGATTCAAGGATATTCAAGACGCTGCCAAGCTTTTTATAAAGGTGCAAAGCAACATCGGAGCAGCACTTCCTCATATATAGGAACGTTTCCAAAACACTACAGATAGCTTCACCGCACAAGACACAAAAATTACGTTGGAAATATTCAGCCTAGCTGGGATTTTCTTGTATTGGGTGATGTTCATAAGTTTTCCCACTGTTGCGTCTGGGGTCGCGGTTCCGGTGCCCAGCTTAGGATACGGGCCGTGGTACCCTTTTTGCTGTCACCGCGGTTGCGACTCGGGTAGCGTGGATGTGGGACCACGAGTGGATGTCGTGCTTGAAGCCGTCATGAGAGCCAGAGGAAAGATGAAAAGACTTCATGTACAGAATTTACATGTTTTGAAAACTCCGACCACAAGCCTGCCAGCCAGACATCGTCGGCTGGGGCCTCTTTCTCAACTGGCCGGCACGGCCTTCCAAAACTGGAGCAGCCTCTTGCGTCGTCCTCTCTCAGCAGGCGCTGCCCGGTCTCTCTCTCCTTTGAAGTCGGGCCGCCCCCCTTGCTAGCCGGGCCATCGTCTTCCCAGCCGCGCCCTTTTTCCCTCGCAGGCGTTGAGTGCGCCATGGCCTGTCTCCTCCGTCCTCCCCCCCAGGATGCTGCCTTCAGCTGTTGGGCAGGGTTGAAGAGTTACGACTGGCGTCAGTTGTCGGTGCCGGCTGGGCGATGACTCTGTTTCCCAGGATCCCTTTTTCCCGGAAAGTCGGCGGCATGGTGGCCGCTCAGCCGCTGTGCTGGGGCATAACAGCACCCCCGCCGCCAGATGATCCATCGGGAGGTCGAGTTGCCCCATGCAGCACGGCCGGATCGATGTCCGCGGTGTTCCGGTCAGGGTTCTTGCTATCCCGAAGGGGTCTGTCGAACTGGATGGCCCCTCCAAGGACAGGACTCTGTGCACGACTTCAGTGAAAGTGGGTGACAAGCTCCAAGAAACGACCTTTGTCAGCCACACACAATGCGACAAGCGCCACGTGCACACCCCTCTTATCGCCAGACCCCAGTTTCTACAAAACATTCTCCTGACTGGCGATTTTAAAACCGAGTAAACCCCAAAAGAAACAATGTGCACACTAATCTGGACAAGTGTCCCGTAACTCCTTCACACGTAATTCCATTTGGAACCAAGCGAACTTTATCATAAAGCTAAACAAGCAAATTGCAGAGCTTCCGAAAACGATGAAGTCGGTGAAGTTTTTCTGCGTCCTACACTAACACAACTACATAAAGAAACACACAACTACTCTAAAGAATAAAGAAAATAACACAACTACACCATTATTATATCAAGCTAGAAAAGAAATTACACTAAGAAAATAATCGTGACCTCATTCCGCGCCTCCCTCCGATTTAGAACGCACGACTTAATCCGTCGGCGTTTGTGTGAAGGCCACCTCTCTTATAGCGCACCTCGAAATTGTGCTGCTGCAGCGCTATGCTCCATCTGAGCAACCGGCCATTCTTAGGTGACATTTGGTGTAGCCAGGTTAGTGGAGAGTGATCGGTTTCTATGGTGAACCTAGATCCAGCAACATAGCACCCCAGCTTTTGCACGGCCCAAACAATGCAAGCACATTCTTTCTCTGAGGTGCTATAAGCTTCTTCCCTGACGTTTAATTTACGACTCAAGTACAAAACGGGTCGCTCCTCTCCATTCTGGTCTGTCTGACAGAGCACTGCTCCCAAACCGCGTTCGCTCGCGTCACACTGAATAACGAAAGGTCTTGCAAAATCCGGCGCCCTCAAAACGGGTTGGTCACTCAAGGCGTGCTTCAGCTTCTGAAAAGCGGCTTCCCTCTTCGCGTCCCATCGAATGTTCACCGGTTCGGTCTTACGCAAGCTATCTGTCAAGGGGCTGGCAATGTCTGAATAATTTGGAACGTAATGCTGATAGTAACCTGTGAGGCCGAGGAATGCTCTCATCTCGGTCTTGGTGCTGGGACGGCGGTAACCGACCACCGCGGCCACTTTGAGTTCGGACGGTCGACGACGCCCGTTTCCCACAACGTGCCCTAAATAGCTTACCTCCGCACAACCCAAATGACATTTCTCTTTCCTCACGGTAAGACCTGCACTTTTGATCCTTTCTAGAACAGTCCGAAGGTGTTCAACATGGTCCTCCCATTTGTCCGAAAATATCGCCACATCGTCTAGGTAAGGCAGCGCAAATTTCTCTAGCCTGTGGAGAACCCTGTCCATCAGTCGGCTGAAACAATACGGCGCGTTCTTGAGTCCAAAACTCATCATCAAAGGACGAAAGGTACCTATGGGTGAGATGAAAGCAGCGTACCGACTCGCGCGCTCTGTCAAAGGCACCTGCCAATATCCCCTAACAAGGTCTAACGTAGAAATATACTTGGCCTTGGACACGGTCTCTACTCTCTCTTCAAGGTTAGGGATAGTTTAGGTCTGGTCGACCGTCACTGAGTTCAAGCGGCGGTAGTCTACACACGGCCGTGGATCTCTGCCCGGAATCTCCACTAAAATCAAAGGCGAGGTGAAATCACTGTCTGCCTCAATGATAACACCTAGGTCAATCATGTGGCGAATTTCGGCCTCCAGTATCTCTCTCTGCCTAGGCGACACCCGATATGGTTTGCAGCTGACCGGTTTGTTAACTTTCAGTTCAATGTCGTGCTTAATCAAGTCCGTTTTGCCTGGCTTTTCGGAGAAAACGGTAGCAAATTCCTGCTCCAATCGCCCTAAATCCGCCTTTTGATCCTCACTCAGAGCGCTCCCCGTGTCGACCCCGCCTGAGACTGTACCGCTAACCTTGCTGTCGGAAAGACAAAGGATTTCCCCACCCTCATCATCCGGAACATTGAGTGCAAGGTTTACTACTGCCCTGCGTCGCATGTAGGGTTTCATGAGGTTACTGTGGTATACTTTGGGGCATTTCCGGCCCCACTTTACCTCGTAGTTGGTGTCCGAAAGTACTGATATTACTGTCGCCGGCCCCTCCCATTGTACATCCAGCTTGTTTTTTCTGCAAGGGCGCAACAGCATTACTTCATCGCCTACCTTAAAGACGCGCTTCCGGGCCGACTTGTCATAACGGGCCTTGGAAAGGGCCTGTGCTGCGCGCATGTTGCTCTCCACCACTTCGCGTGTTTTCCCCAGTCGTCCTAACAAATCCAGTACGTAGGAAACAACATTGGGGTCCTCCCCATATCCAGTCCATGACTCACGTATCAAGTGTAACGGACCTCTCAAGTTCCTGCCGTAGACAAGTTCAGCCGGACTGAAACCCGTACTCTCATGTGGGGCTGACCTCAGAGAAAACATTGCTGCTGGTATACATCCCTCCCAGTCTCTTTTATGCTCCAAGCACAAAGCTCGCAAAACGCGCTTCATAACCGAGTGCATGCGCTCCACAGGGTTCGATTGTGGGTGGTGAATAGAGCTATGCGCGACCCTTATCCCGCAACGTTCCAAGAATGTAGTCGTAAGGCAGCTTGTAAATACGCTTCCGTTGTCGCACTGTATCTCCGAGGGGAATCCTACTCGAGAAAAAATAGACAACAACGCGTCCACAACGCATGCAGAACTCAACTCTTTCAGTGGAATGGCCTCCGGGAACTTGGTGGCAACACACAGAGTGGTCAGGACGTACCGATACCCTGAATTCGATGGGGGCAGAGGCCCCACGATGTCAATCACGAGCCGACGGAAGGGCTCTGTGATTACTGGCACTAACTTCATTGGTGCTTTCCACTTGTCCGTTGATTTACCTATCCGCTGACAAGTGTCGCATTCACGGACAAACATCTCCACATCCTTCCAGCACCCGGGCCAGTAGAACTCCTGAGCAAGCTAAGCTTTTGTTTTCTTTATACCTAAGTGGCCCGCCCAAGCGTTGCTGTGGGCCAGGTCGAGAAGGTGCCGCCGATAATTTAGTGGAACTACCAGTTGGTTGTAGACCTGCCCTCTTGCGTTCTCATACCTGCGATGCAACACCTCGTTTTGGGTGTAGAACGACACGTTCTTTCTAGAGATGCCTTCTTTATTTATGGCCTCTAGCAGCATAGAAAGTGCAAGATCCGCCTTTTGATCGGCTACTAACTTTGCCCGGTCGATTCTGGCCAATCGACACCAACTAGTGGATGCGGGTGTTAACACCGAGCTCGTCATTATATCCTCACTTTCGTGCGTTACCGAGGGCTCCTCCCTTTCGTCGACCATAGCCTACATTTCCTGTTCGGCAGCTCGCATGGCCGATTCGTTCCCCGTCGCAGCTGCCTCAGGTTCTCCTATTCTGATCTCAGGCGTCTGCTCCTCAAGCGGTGCGCTGCTCAGCTGCTGCGTCAGCTCGCGCGCTTTCGAACGGGTAAGTGCCATGCAAGCTACCTCGGTGGCAAATGATTGTCCACGTTTCTTTAGTATTTCCTCCGACTTATTTGAAAATAAGTAGGGGAAGCTCTCGGGAAGGTTGGCAGAAATTGCCGCCTCCGTGTGCAATTGGCCGAAAGGGCCCTCGATTACAACCCTCGCTATGGGTAGGCAGACACTTTGCTTTTCTGCCACTTGCCGAATCCAGGCGCACTCTCCTGTGTAGTGTTCGGGAGATACGCAACTTGGATGCGCGACATCCATGGTGGCCGCCGAGTCCCTTAAAACACTGCGCATTCGGCCGTTCACTGAGAGTTGCCTCAAATAAGGCTTCAAGAGCTGCAGGCTAGTCTCCGATTCCTGAATTGTGGCAAATGCCACCTGCTTCTTACAGCTCCTGGCCATGTGGCCCTTCTCGCCGCAGCTGTAACAAATAACGGGCTTCCGCGCTTCTAAGGCATGCGTTATGTCAGCAGGCGCCTTCGAACCTGGTGCCGCCTTAATTCCTTCATTGTTCTTCTCTTGTGTTTCCGATAACTTCGAATTTTCGGGCTTCAAGCTATTACGGGCAAACCTCTTGCCTCCCTGATTACCTGACCAGCTTCCTGGTTTTTCGCTTTTTTCCGATGTTCGCGGTATACTGCGGAGATTACGGCGCGAGCAGTAATCTTCGGCGAGCTCTGCCGCTCTGTTTGTGTCTACGTCTGTCATCTTATCCTGAACCCAAAGCCTTACCTCCTCTGGAATTCCCCTGTAAAATTGCTCAAGTACCATGAGCTCAATAACCTTGTCATGGTTGCCATATACTTGCGCGCTTTTGAGCCACTCTTCGAAGTTAGCTCTAATCTGGTAGGCAAAGTCTGGATGAGATTCGTTGCCCTTCTTTGAGCACCTGAAGCGCTGGCGAAAGGCCTCTGTCGATAGGCGATATTTGCGTAGCAATGCAGCTTTGACCCGGTCATACACCTCGGAGTCCTCCTTACTCATCCTTGCAATCACATCGGAAACTTCGCACGGTAGTAGGCATATCAGTTTTTGTGACCAAGTCTCCCTACTGAAACCTGCATTCTCGCACGCCCTCTCAAAATGCACGAGGTACATTGCGATGTCGTCACCCACCCTGAAGGTGTGGATTAGATCCTTTATCTTTGATTCACTGCCCGCTGAACTTCGATTTCCCGCCAATATGCGAAGCTCAAGTTCTTTCAGTCGGATTTCATGTTCTTTGTTTTCGCGATCCCTCCTTACTCGCTCCTCTCTTTCTTCCTGAGCTAAACGCTCCTCTTTCTCTTCGCGAGCTAAGCGCTCTTTCTCTTCGCGAGCTAAACGCTCTTTCTTTTCTCCAAAGGCTTCTTTGGCCTCACTGGCCTCCTCTAAGCTCACCTCCTCCTTCTCTAAAAGCTCCAAAATCTGCTTTTTCCGTCTTACCGAGCCAACTGAAATGTTTAGCTCCTGACAAATTTCGAGGAGTTCTTGGACTTTAAACTTGTCCATCTTAGAGATGCACAGTGTTTCTCTTTCCAGGTAATTTAGTCTACAAGCCACCCAATTCTTGGTCTGCGAAGCAAAATTACCCAAAATCACCCTACTTCACTACCGACCGTCTGCGCTAGTGAGTCTGGCGAAAAGAAGAGCAAACACTCGGCACTCACCACTTCGATGTAGCCGACGCAGGCGAATCCCATAAGCTGCCAGCCACTGTTGCGTCTGGGGTCGCGGTTCCGGTGCCCAGCTTAGGATACGGGCCGTGGTACCCTTTTTGCTGTCACCGCGGTTGCGACTCGGGTAGCGTGGATGTGGGACCACGAGTGGATGTCGTGCTTGAAGCCGTCATGAGAGCCAGAGGAAAGATGAAAAGACTTTATGTACAGAATTTACATGTTTTGAAAACTCCGACCACAAGCCTGCCAGCCAGACATCGTCGGCTGGGGCCTCTTTCTCAACTGGCCGGCACGGCCTTCCAAAACTGGAGCAGCCTCTTGCGTCGTCCTCTCTCAGCAGGCGCTGCCCGGTCTCTCTCTCCTTTGAAGTCGGGCCGCCCCCCTTGCTAGCCGGGCCATCGTCTTCCCAGCCGCGCCCTTTTTCCCTCGCAGGCGTTGAGTGCGCCATGGCCTGTCTCCTCCGTCCTCCCCCCCAGGATGCTGCCTTCAGCTGTTGGGCAGGGTTGAAGAGTTACGACTGGCGTCAGTTGTCGGTGCCGGCTGGGCGATGACTCTGTTTCCCAGGATCCCTTTTTCCCGGAAAGTCGGCGGCATGGTGGCCGCTCAGCCGCTGTGCTGGGGCATAACACCACTTAACTTTTTGAAGCACTACACAAACGACCATCGGCATGAGTCTAATGAACTTTGCTTTTGTGCACTGCTTGATCGACAAAAAAAAAAAAAAAAAAAAAAAAAAAGAGAAAGAGAAAACAAAAAGGATTTTGGCGTGAGGTCCTCAGAGCATAAACCAAGATATAAAAAGAAGAAGGCAAACTAACAGATGGGGAAGTGAAATGGATGATACGATGAGGCCTGAGAAAAGTAGAGTAAACAAAGGAGAGAAACCAGCACTACGCACTGGTGTCACCCTTTGCTACTGGGCTTTTCCAGTTCTGCATATGCATTTGTAGAGGCTTGAAAATCTTGTTCAGTCAAACCAGATGTATTGAAGAACTGAAGAGTGGTATATGGAATTATTGTCCGTATAGAAAAGCAGTAATACCCCTTGGAAATGCCGTGCAATGATATAGCAATGTACTATGCATAAATAAGAGATGTTCAACACCACTTCTGCTATCAATGCTGCACCTCTACAAGTGAACTTCTCCAAACTTTAGCGCGATCATCAAGCCATTGGAAACAGTCGTGCTGACAAAATAGCACAGTTTTTCAGTGGCTGCCAAACAAGGCATAGAATCTGAGGGGAAGTACATGCCATGGAGGTAGTATATTAGCAAGGCCTACGTAAGAAAATATAAAGCAAGAGCCTTAACACTATATAACGACAAACTTGCTTTAAGGGCATCATCTTATAGGTGCCCTAAGTAACCTTTCAACACTACACTGTGCAAGAGCTTACCTCTGGTGGAGGCATCACCCAATAGGCAAGGTACTTGGCATCCACACAGGACTCATCTTTCACGTAAGGAGCTGGGAATAAGAACAGCTTCGTTATTATTTTTATTATTAGCACACAACTCGTATCATGCATTAACAGTGAACATGAACATTCTTGGTGCAGGGGATCTAAAGGGGCTCTGAAGTGGGCTCTGAAGTGACCCCTTTAAAGAGCATAAGAGGCTTGCTCAATCGCCTCTTATGATGCTGTATATTGTAACGACCAATGTAGCAGAACAGCAGTTGACTGAATGAGCCGGAACAAGCGTCGAAATGCCCCAGTGTGCTGCTCCCACGTGATTACATCCTGGTCATCAAGCCACGATAAAGTATACCATCCCTAAATAAAACAGAAGCTGGCTGTAGAAAAGCTCTTATATTACAGTTAAACCTGAATATAACGAACTTGACAAATTCACAAAAACATTCGTTACAAACAGGCTTTCATTATATGCAGTTTCAGCATGAAAATATGGAAATGAAATGCATAAATTAAACAAAAGGGGAACTAAAGGCGCAGCTCACCCACAACATTTATTTAAAGGCAAAAACTGCGTGATTTTGCCATACTGAATGTTCGTAGGACATCAATACAACACTACTCCGTCATCGTCTAGCCGTGGCCTCCGAGATTGGCTCCGGCAATGCGCCGACGCATTGCCGGAGCCAATCTCGGAGGCCACAGTCTAGCGAACCCATGGCGCAGCGCAAGACGGCAAAGCGCGTGACAAGTCAACATCTAAAGATCCGTTGTTGTCACCATGGCGTCGGAAATTTTCCAACAGCGCCTAATCTGACATCTCCTCGGTAGTGACGACAAAAGTTGTCCACATAAACAAAACAGATCGCAAAGCTGCATGTCGGCAGGGGCTGCTCCATGCGTGTGCAATGAAACCACGTACGCACGCACAGCATCGAAAACGAAGAGTGAATGACACGAATACCACGGAATATTCGGAAAAGTGCTCTCCATATGCGGTGCGAACTCGAAGCGTAATGAAACGAAGCAAGTTTTTTTTAGTGGCGTCACCTGGGGTCACGTTTACAAATTGCTTTTCAGAGACTTCTGCAACAACTAAAGAGTGGCCCTGCCAACGCAAAAGCCGTTTTTTTTTTAAAGAAAGACGGCGTGGTTAGTGTGGTGGCACCCACAAGCGGCTGGATGAGGTTTGAAGGGGGGGGGGGCACACCTGCACATGCGCCCGTGGCGGCAAGAATGCCGGCGTTTGAAGGGCGTAGGCTCGCCTGCCCGCCTCAAGCACACCCACGTGCACAAACGAGCGCGCACTCTCGCCTCGCAGTGGCCTGGGCTTCGAGCGAGCAATGCGCGACGCCGCCACTTCGCACTCCGTCGGCGGTGGGGCAACCGCAGAATATGTGTGCGGCGCCTGCTCGTTTCATAATTACGAAATTCGGGGTAAAATCACTAGGTTGTCGGCGGCGAATATTCATAATATCAAGGGTGTCTCCCGCTGCCACTTTGTTACATAGAGGTCGCAAATACATGTGCTTCTATGGAGTAACGGCGGGGAGTAGAAAAACTTCATAATATCGAGGAATTTGTTGTATGGAGGTTCGTTATAGGCAGGTTTCAGAGTGCCCCTTCAGAGGGCACTCTGAAGCTTAAACGAAGGTCCGAGGTCCTAGACCTTCATTTAATGCAAAAGAGAAAAATATCCTGTCAGTACTCCTTGAAGAAAGGATATAGTAGATTTTCATGCCTCCCAATTTTGTTCGAGCTGCAATCATGCGTTGCACTGCTACCTCTTCTCTTGCCTCTTACTTCCTCATCCTTTTTCAATTTTTTTTTTTATTGTTGGTGGGTGAAATAATACTGTGCTGCTGTGAGGAATAAACCTCAGTAGTAAGTAGCGCGCTGCCCGTCTTTTTCTTCTTCTGGTCCCTGACTTTCTTTTAGCTGTTGCGTCTGATCAGCATTTTTACTAATGCTGCGGACACATTCTGGCTTAGGTAAAATAAAGCGTACGTAATTTCTGGACCGATTTTCTTGGAAAAATTGTGCATATTAGAAGTTGCAAAATATAACAACGAACCAGTGTGAACTGCCACTTTTGCTTCAAAACCTGCTAAAGACAAGCAGAAAATTGGTGTTTTTGGTGGCAGATAACAGGCATGTATTCACTGTATCCCAGTGGCAGCAACGCCAATTCTGTAGCTATTGGGGTCACGAGTAAGATCATAGTTGGGGTCGAACACATGCAGCATGTTTACCAGTTAAATTCAAATTAATCCAGGGAAAACTAATTTCAGAAACAAAGTAACAAAGCCTTTTGGGTTGCAGACTGGGACATTTAGTCCAGACTGAATTGAGCAGTTTCAATTAGAAGTCTAGAATAATAATAATAATAATAATAATAATAATAATAATAATAATAATAATAATAATAATAATAATAATAATAATAATAATAATAATCCACATACATTAAGTAAATATAACCAACTACAAATGCATTTTTCTATTTTTTGAAACATTTAAACGATATGTCTACCACAAAACTAAACAACCATGCAAAGAAAAGGCGCTTGCAGGGGTAGCTTTTTCGGCCACTTGCAGCATTAGTGCAAGGTTGAACAGGCCACTGCATAAAAGGCCAGCATGACTGACCCATGCTTATTTTGGTCTTGCTCAAACACTTATAAATTAAGTAAAAAAAGCTCATACATGAAAAGGCTATCCTATTGCATTGTATTAGAACTAGCTTTGCCTACAGCCAAGCTTGGTTATTTAGGAGTGAATAATATTAGGTGCGTGCGAATATTTGAGCTTTCGAATATTTTTCTAATAGTGCTTGCTATTCGATTCAATTCGCACTGGAATTTCACTATTTGAAGTATTCAAGCTTCCGAAAGAGAAATACAGTCAACATCCGATTTTTCGGACTCCCTAGAGACCGTGAAATCGTCCAAAAAAAAGAATTCATGCTTTTTTATTCCGCTCAAGTGGTCAAATCGCCACAGACATGTCTGAAATAGCTTTAAAGGGGCCATGACACGGTTGCCCAAAGATTTATGGTTTTCAGTGAAAACTAGAAGTAGAGGGTCTATTATGCCTATACGGATTTCAGAAGTGGGCCGTAAAAGAATATTTCAGTGCAAAACAAGCCCTAGAAGTCGCCGGCTGCAAACCCCGCCCACCGCCGGCGACTGCCATTTTGCCATGGTACATGTGACATCATGTGCAGCACGGAACGGAGCCATCGTCTTCTACCAAAGTTTCAGCTGCTGGAAATCGTTCAATTTCAGTGCCAAGCTGAAGAAAGCTAAAATATCTCGATATCACGTGCAACAATATCGTTCGCCGTAATGCAGACGCTTGAACAGCTAGCTGCTTGTTACGTCACGGCTCGCGAGTGCACCAGTGTTGCCTGACTCTCGGGCCGCTCACGTGGTTATAAATATATTCGATTATAAATTAAGTGCTCGACCAAATGCGCTAAAATTTCGCCAGCTTATTTGTGAATGCACAAGGATTAATCCACATAACACAGATTGTGACAGAAAATTGGGCGTCATGGCCCCTTTAATCCCAGTACACTGATCAGGCATATTGGTGCACGCCCAGGCTCTAGTGAATACATTCAGCACCTGCCGCGAACCGCGCTTAACTACGTGCCAACCACCAATTGCAAATATGCGTCTAGTGATGAGTGCCGCTGATACCAGCAAAGCGCGGAATATATTGTGGCTCTATCGCATGGAGCGTTCGGAAACAATGACGTGGAACACAAAGACTGTGGCAGAAGAGCGGACGACTCGTCTGGTTTTCCCCGATGCGTGCGCGCATGTAAATGATGCACACATGATACCGCCGATCTCTCCGCCGATACGCAGCATTTGCTGCCGCGTGAAGCCCATTGTTCCTAGTTGTGTGCACCACATCGCCGACTAAGCTGACGCCATCACTGCCGGGGCGCTTGCTGTACCTTACACACACATTTGTCATGAAAGTGTTCGAGATGCCCACTTCGTGAAGGCAACGTGTCTGTGTGGCGCACTTAGTGGTCTCGCACAAAGAGGCAGCATGAACGGCGGCGCAGCACGTTTGGCTTATACGCATACCACTGTACTAGGCCACACGTACTACTGAGCAGTTAGCTGAAGATGCTTATCAGAAGGTTTGTCAGCGATTAAGCCGTGCTGGCACGTTTGCTGCCTGATGCCACCACACCTATGTGCATTTTTGGTGGTTATTTGTAAAGATGTCGCTGCACCGCTGCACTGTGCCGTTAATGCTGTGACAGTGGCCCCTTCAGATTTTCGATATGCTTCACCCCATCACACTTTAGCACTGTGGCAAAGCTGCCTTTCAGACTCTGCTACAGCCGCAAACGGATAGACTCACAAAAGCGCTGGTTCGAACCTACACGATGATAGACGCGGCAGAGGTGGGGGTGCTAATTAATGCCGTTTCGGATCTCAAATTTGGGCAGAAAGTCAGAAAAATCGGACGCTGAGGATTTCCAGCGTCTGAAATTTCAGATGTTCTTATACATTGATGTCTATGGGGCAGATTAGGAACTCCTGACTTGAAGGGTACGTGCCCTTGTCCACCACATCAGTTGGGCCTCCCCACCGAAGCTGAAGGAGGAGGAGAGGTTGAGCAAGTAATGTTTTTTCCTTTCACGTGTAAGGTGTTGTTGACACCACATTGGTTGCACCAAATCATGTAAATAAATACAATTTGGCCTCTGCATTGCCTCATTCTTGATAAGACAACTAGAAAGCACCACACCTCCAGCGCTTCAATAACCTAGCCAAAAGAAACGCTTTCATGTTCCTATCTCATAAGAATATGCTTAGGGATCCTCTGCAACTTTTTTTTCTGTAATTTCACTTTGAAGTATATTAGAAAAATATGCTATTCGATTCGCACTCAGACCTTAATAATCGAATTCGCTTTGCACCCAAAATTGTGCTATTCGCACAGCTCTAGATAATATGCTTCTCACTTTGTGCTCTTTGTGGCAAGATTGGTGATAAAGAGCACTTTTTTCCAGTTGTGTCTACAGTTCAACATCAAAAGATAGACATTGCTTCACAGGCTGCAGAAAAAGTGTTTTTTTCACACTCAAGATTTCAACTTACAGCGTTTCCTAATTGGCCAAAGGTAATCAGGAGAGGAGTTCTACACTTTTTAATTGGCTTCCGAGACCTAATGTTTGGGTACAAACCATTAAAAACAAACAAGATCCTCAAGCAAACTATTTGCTGGCCGAGCATGGCAGGCTAACCCTATCTGCTGCAACACCACCACTACCACCATACCCAAATGTTCAAGGTGCACTTACAACATATGAGACCAACACATGGTGTGTATGAAGAGTCACTTTCACCCTTCATAGTAATCTGGTAGTCCAGCTGGGAATTGCAGTCTCGTAAACTTGGCTGCGGTGGAGCCTTTGGGTGACTGTGGTACCAGCCCACAACAGTGAGATGGCGTTGCTCCAGTGACTCGCGAATCTGAGAACAGCCATGGCAATGCAATCATGAAAAATAACTCTATGAATAGTTGGGACACTCCATAAAACGCCCAGTGATGTGCTTTTGAGCATCTACTGTACCTCTTCCTCAATAGCTGGAGCAGCCTCCTTGTCACCGAGTCTTCCACGACATGGGAAGGCTTGCAGTATGGAAAGGTCTAAATAAATGAGAGAGGATGCCAGTTTCACATTATGAACACAAAAACAACAAACTTTTCTAATGCTTCCTGTGAGAAATCTTAATACCTTTTCTGTTTTACATAACACACACACACACACACACACACACACACACACACAACACACACACACAAAACAGTATTCATAAAAAAAAAGAGGTAATTGCCCAATAATATCATGTGCAGAAATTCGCATGCGAGATTTTAGCCACCGAAGGTAGTTGAACAATCATTCACTTGCCATGACTTATTGCTTGCCCAATCCTCAAGTAAATGTCCTGCTGCATACTACAATACTACATAGAGGCTGTAATTGATGTTACAGTTCACCGAGGTTCTGTTAAAGGAGCCATGCAACACTTTTCCGAGTCATAAAGAAACAGTCTTATTAGCACATGGCGCTTATGAATCACATGCCGCAAAATTCTTTAGAATCCGTCAAGTACAAGCAGCGTTACAGGTATTTGTGGCACGCTTCAAGTTACGCAGGAAGGGGGATGACAAGGGGGCAAGAAGATGCGCCCCCTCGTTGGCATGCGTCATGACCTTGAGCACTTTCATTTCTTTTCTTCGAACGCGTGGCTTACTTTCAGTGCAATCGCGAGCACACATGCGGGCACGTAGCGGCATCCTGCGGCGGCCACGGTAACTGCGTAGCTCGGGATGCTCAAATCAGCCCACCACCGTGGACGTGGGTATATAGCGCAGAAATTTGGGTATATATGGCAACATTTGTAGAGAGAAGAGGGAGCAATTTCTAGCTGACCTTAAGAATTATTCGTAAATTCCAGGCCGCGTGCTGCACTATAATGTATGGCTCACATGTTCTCAGGTGCCTCGTCTACCGATCGGCAGCGCTTTCTTCCCCCCCTTTTTTTTTATTCCGACATAGACTTGCTCTTAAGGCATAATATTTTATGTGTACATGCGTATTAAATGTATGCCATTAGGCTGGTGTTGTGTATGAAGTGAAGCAGTGTCTTGTGGAATCTGTGGTCATGTATCCAAATGCGACCAGTTCCACATTGAGATAACAGCCGGTGCAAGGGCCACCCCTGCACAAAGCCTCCTAAGCACGGGTTCCTCCGCCCTAGTAAGGTGAAGGGGGAGGGAGCAGACACACGGTGGGATAAGAGGGCGTGTATCCTGCCGCAGAACATTTTTACGGGCACGGAGTGAGTTTAGGGGTTGAGGTGGAAGGGGAATAGATGGAAGATCTGACCATGCTCAAAAAGTGGTGCAGGGCCCCCTTAACCCCTTGAGGGTTTTCGCCGTACATGTACGGCAGAAGCTTCCTGGTACCAAAGGGTTTTCGTCGTACATGTACAGCATAGCGTTTATTTTTTAAAACGCACGCTTTTTTCGATCATTTGTCTCGCTTGGCCTGTGCTGCGAAACTTCGGGAATACATGGAATTTTTTTCATGCGCCGATGTCTCTCCGTTATATATATATTTTTTTTGCTTCCCAAAACAGCGCACCGGCTATCGCTTGCCTATCCGAGCGCGTTCGCGGTGCAGCTGGTTTAAAGTGCGCGCCTTTTTCAATCATTTCTCTTGCTTTGCATGTGCTGCCACGCTTCGGGAATACGTGGAATTTTTTTCATGCGTCGATGTCTCTCCGTTGTTGCTTTTTTTATGCTTCGCAAAGTGGCGCACCGGCTATCGCTTGCGCAACCGAGCGCGCCCACGGCGTGGTAGGTTTTAAACGCGCGCCTTCTTCGATCATTTCTCTTGCTTAGAATGTGCTGCCACACTTCGGGAATACGTGGAATTTTTTTAATGCGCCGATGTCTCTCCGTCTTTTTTTTTTTTTTGCTTCCTAAACGGCGCGGCGACTTTCAGTTGCGCATCAGAACACGCACACGCGGTCTGGCTGGTTTCGGTTTCGTCCTTCGGGCGATTTTCGCTTCTTGCGCCCGCAATGCTGATGGCTGTTTGTTTTCTAATCTCTCAAAGGGTGACCGCTTGTTACTTTCTCGTTTATTGCTCCCTGGGGCGCGATTACATCTGTTTCCATGCGGCGCTAAATTACACAAACGCCGCCGTGATTGCATTTCCTGTTTTGGAGTCTCGGAAGAACTAACTACATGTTGTTAGCGATAAGACGAAGGATTACTGTAGCTTTTTCACTCGTTTTGCTTTCCGGACGGGCGCACAAGCATAGTTTTCTTTCCCGTGCTCACTGACGTATTTTGCTTGATTTTACTACGAATAAACCATGTGTATGTAAGAACAAAAATAATTTTTTTGTCACTTTACGGTCACGAAAAAAATTTTTTTCTTAATTTTTTCTTAAATAGAATCGTCTGAAGAATTTATTTCAGCAGTAAAAAAATTACACATTTTTAGACTGGATTTCGCGAAAAAATTCGACCCTCAAAGGGTTAAGGGAGGAAGAGGTTTTTAGATATAAGGTGCTTTGTTATTTAACTTAGGATGATAAAAGCTTCAGTGATTTTTTCATGTGCTCATATCAAATATGAACTTCGTGTTTATGCACACCATACCCATTAATTTTTAAAATTAATTATTCACAACCACTTCATCTGATCACATTTTTAGTAAACTGGCACTTGGATCCTACCGAGTGAAATGTCACTGTGTTCTACAGATATGAAAGGGTGCAACAAGGGTAATTTTATGGTTCTAGCTTTCCTAGAACATAAGCTATGAAGCTTCAGAGTTCTAATTTGAATGACTCAGAAAAAGCACTTTTCTTCTTTCACCCTTTCTAATAATTCATAACTTCTGTGAAGATACATTGTGCGCAAATCCTTTCCAAAACATCTTGATCGTGGCCACGCCGCTGGAAAATAATGCGCGGGCCTACGCCAAGGTTCAGCAGATTTGTATGGGAAATGCCATCACCGAGATAGCGGCTTATGTGGCTGCGTCTGACGACACCTGCAAGGGGGTGATTCCGTGGCATCAACCCGGACATCAGTGAAGCAGAACTGACAGACATGATTGTCAACAGAAGGAATCCGGGAGCCTTAGGGGTCCAGAGAATTAAGAAAACACCGACAGTGATTGTGCTGTTCGACGGACTAAAGGTCCCGCAATATGTACTGTGCGATGGTGTTCGCTACCCCTGCTCTCTGTACCGTAGACAAGTGGACATCTGCTACGCGTGCGGAGATTTGGGCCACAGGGCAGACGTTTGCCCGAAAGGTGAAGATCAGAGAAGGTGCCGAGGCTGCTGTATCTTAACGCCACCTGAAGATCATCACTGCGACCCCAAGTGCGCCATCTGTGAAGGGCCACACCTAACAGGGGACCGCCAATGCAAGAAGAGGTTCCAGGTGCCCTTCATCGTGCGTCAAAGGCGCCGGCGGCGCAGGCGTGCCCGTCAAGCGCAACTGGCAGAAGGATCAACCGACTCCGAAGCAGCTGGAGGCCCGGAGGGGAACAAACCCTTCTCCTCCCAACGCGGGACCAGATCGACATCAAGGACGCCGACGGAACGCTCCCGTTCCTGTTCCCGCTCCCATTCCCGGTCCAGAGGACGCCCAGTTAACAAACCCCGGTCCGGCTCCGGGGGGTGCGACGACAATGCCAGACGCTCTCGCCCAAGAGAGCGCTCGGACTCCACAGTCCGGTTTCATGAATCAAGAACGTGGGCGGAAAAAGCCAAGATGGGTGCTCAACGTGGTGCACAGGTAACGCAGGGTAACTCGCCAGAGTATGGAAAAAAGCAGTCTGAAATTTTGGCCTTAAGAAAGGAAAACGCAGAGCTTAAACAGGCTTTACAGGCGCTGAGGTCGGAATTCGAGCTCTTCCGTAACTCGCGCGAACCACGTGTGGCTCAGTCTCCCATTCCGGTCCTAGTGGGTGGACCAAATAAGCGTAAGGCTGTATCCCCACCGGCGCCTTCAGAACGGGAGACTGCGAGGTTGGAAATTCCTCCTAATCAGCCTTCAAAATCAGATCCCAACCCGCAAACATCACTCTCCATGATTAATGAAACTCTCAACCAAATTAGGGAAGCACTAGCCATACAATCCAACGCGATTGAGCACATGGATGGAAACCTCACACACTTAACACGCAGAGTAGGGATATTGGAATCTAAAATGAAAATGGTAGACTTGAGCAAAACTATCAAGGGAAGAAAGATACAGCAGGAGCCTGATAGTGAAGATTGCAACGAGCCCGTGGATTCGCTGCTGGCCATGCTAACTCAGTAGTTTCCAAAATGGCGGGTCAAACTGGTAACATTATTATCTGGCAGTGGAACTGCGCAAGCTTCCCAAAATGTAAGGCTGCACTGCTGCAGATGATCAAGGCACAAGAGATTAGGCCGCACATTCTGCTCTTTCAGGAAACTCTCAGTGAGCATATACACCTTCCAGGGTACCGATCAATTTGTCAAAGAATAGATAAGGGCCGAGGCATAGCCACCCTAATAAGAAAGGACATCTCCTTCACGGAGCATGAAGTTAAAATTTGTGAGGCGGAACGGAAGACTGGCCTTGAAGCGCAAATGGTGGAGATTATTCCCAATGGGAAAATTCGCCAAAATATCTTCGTCCTAAACTTGTACAGCCCGCCTTCAGCTCAAAAACACAACCTCCAGGTGATTCTGAATAAAACTTCATCCGTGGTTAGGGCTAACCCCTGGGTGGTAGCCGGTGATTTCAATGCACCCTACTCAGCCTGGGGATATACGATTAGGTCAAAGAAAGGAGCCAATCTGGTTGCGGCAAGCTCAGATTTAGACCTGACACTTATCTCAGACCCGCGTTTCCCAACTAGACTGGGAAACTCGGTGTCCAGGGACACTATGCCGGATCTCTGCTTCACAAAAAACGCCTCAGCCAGGTGGTCTAATCTGCAAGAAAACCTGGGAAGTGACCATTATATAATAGAAATCACGCTAAAAATACAGCGTCCACCTCCTAAACATTAGAATTTTATAGACTGGGACCTCTTTAGAGAAATTAGAGGTAAGGATGAAACCGTATACGACAGTCTTAGTGACCTGTTCGTTCGGATCCGGAAGGATATCGAGAAAGCCACTAAAATAATCACAACGGATCGAGAAGTCCCTAGCATGGATGCCCGGCTTGCACACCTATTGGAGGCCAAACGCTCTTTACTTGAGAAGTGGAAAGCGCAGAGGTTAAACCGTAGGCTAAGGAAGAAAGTTTCGGAAATCAACAAACTTACTGAAGAACATTGTAATGAGTTAAATAAACAACAATGGAGAGATGCATGTCTGGCAGCCGATGGTACGATGCGTAGGGGAGGTAAATGGACACTCCTTAGGCATTTACTAGATGACGGGCAAGACAAGGGCAATTAAAGACTTGTGGTCAACCGCCTAATTAACAAAGCCAAAGCAGAGGGTACTTCTGAATCAGTCCTCCTCCAGACCCTAGCCAATAAGTATCTTCAGCTGGATCAAAATTCAAATTCCCGCTCCTCGCTCCGCTATGGCGGCATACCCGCCCCAGAACTGGATGCCCCTTTTTTGGAGGCAGAAATTCGAGAGGTACTTCACAATCTGAACAGTAGGTCTGCTCCAGGACCTGATGGGGTCAGTAACAGACTCCTCAGGAACCTGGATGATAAAGCCATTCAGACCATGGTTAAGGAGATTAACAATGTCTGGAAGAACGGATTGGTCCCCTCAGAATGGAAGATGGCCACGGTAATCCTAATCCCAAAACCAGGCAGGTCTCCCGGCCTGGAGAATCTCAGGCCCATATCCCTAACCTCATGCATCGGTAAAGTTATGGAACATGCAGTACATAACAGAATATCTAGATACATCGAGCGCAAGGGGCTCTTCCCATACAACGTAGTAGGTTTCCGACCGGCTCTTTCTACCCAGGATGTTATGCTGCTGCTCAAGACGCAAATCTTTGACTCGCAGAACAAAGATGTCAAGGGAATCCTCGCCCTAGACTTAACTAAAGCCTTCGATAAGATCACGCATGAATGCATCCTTAAAGAAATATCTGCTTGGAACTTGGGAAACAGATTTTTTTCTTTTGTACAATCTTTCCTGGAAAGCAGAACTGCGACCATAAGGATAGGACATTTGACTTCAGGAGTATATGCGCTCGGGAGCAGAGGTACTCCACAAGGGGCGGTCATTTCCCCTCTTCTCTTTAACATCGCCATGAGCAAACTATCGAGCAAGCTTGCAGCAGTACCCCACATCGGCCACGCATTATACGCGGACGATATAACAATATGGTGTCCAGGGGGTTCAGAGGCTACTGTGGAGCAAGCCCTCCAAGAAGCTCTAGATGCGACTGAGTCTTTCCTGGCTGACACAGGACTTGCACTCTCTCCGGAGAAATCAGAGCTCCTGCTGTATAGACAAGCACGACGGGGAGCTAGGGGTTTAACCCCCCTTGATCAAATACCCATCACTATCCACAACAAAGACGGATACGACATCCCACGAGTTGATTCTATTAAGATCTTGGGTCTCGTGATAGATGCAAAAGGATGTAATGCCAGGGCCATAGCTCATCTAACCACTAAGACGGAAAACGTCATTAGGCTAATCATGAGAGTTTCCGGTAGGAAAGGTGGAATAGGGGAGGACATGCTGCTTAGGGTTCATCATGCGCTCCTTATGAGCCACGTCAACTACATAGTATCGGCTCTTAATTGGACAAAATCAGAAAAGAGTAAGATAGATACACTCATGCGCAAAAGTATCAAGAAAGTGCTCGGTATACCAATTACAACCAGTACGGAAGCTCTTATGAAGTTAGGGGTCCATAATACCATGGAGGAGCTAGCAGAAGCACAAAGGATGGCACAAATTATCAAATTATCTGGAACTAAAACAGGAAGGGACCTGCTACTTGCCGCAGGCCTGCAACCCGGCATTAACAAAGGCGAGGCTGTTCAACTAGACAGTCAAGTCAGGGAATCCTTCATTGTTGACCCATTCCCAAGAAACGTCCATCCACAATTCAATAAGGGTCGAAGGCTTGCGAGGGCCAAAGCACTCCTGAAGAACCCAGTAGGTACAGAAGCCTTCGTAGATGCAGCCCGTCACGAAAACGCTTGCAGATTTTCGGTCGCTATAGTCGACCACGAAGGAGACCTTCTCTCGTCAGCCTCACTTTGCACATCAATGGCAGAAGTAGCTGAACAAGTAGCTTTGGCTATGGCACTACTGGATCCAAAACGCACCACCGTTTACACTGACTCACGAGCTGCCGTCAGGGCTTTTCAGTCGGGTCTAATCTCAAGAGAGGCCGCGAGGGTCCTTAACGGCAGGCCCTTGCAGGACGTAATTCACCACATTGTCTGGTTTCCGGCTCACATGGGTCCGGACGTAATACCGGCCAACCGAACCCTAACGAGATCGCTCATAATCGTGCGCGAGGATTTGTATGCCGCGGCGATGTGGGGCCCTCTCATGGTTCGCAACAGCTCGAGTTCGGCGATCCCCTAGTCACCTTTCACGAGATTACCTCGCACTACAGTGGGATTAGACGGGTGTTTTCAACCCCTCACCACAAACTCGGTAGAGCACAATCTATCACGCTGAGAATGCTCCAAACGGATTCGTATCCTTCAAGGAGCTTCATGAGTAGGATACATGCGGAGATAGATTCAACATGCCCAGACTGCGGTGACGTTAGCTCGTTGAAACACATGCTCTGGCGATGCCCTGCGTTGCAGGACTACAGTCAAGAATCCTGGTGGACCGCTGCTATCAACGACCCCAGCTACGACGTCCAGCTCATGGCTGTCCGGAAGGCCCGTGAGAGGGCGGAGAGGCTCGGCCTCCCCGTCCCGACATGGGACTAGCCATGAGTTAGATGTGTAAACATCTCATGCTCTTCCCTCCGGACCAAATAAATGTCTTTTCTCTCTCTCTCTCTCCCAAAGTAACATTTCACACCCTAATGCACTCTCTAAAAACTCAGCTCTTCAGCAACACAAAAATGATCAAAACAGTACGTGCCAAAGCTGAGAAAAGCTTCTCAGATGAGCGTAAGATTACGAAAAAGCGAAACAGAGAAAATAGTAATAAACAAAATACCATTGGTTGCTGATGTGATATCAAAGGCTGCCATGGCTAAAATGATGATCTAGGATCTACTGACCCAAAAATGTTGTCCATGTTGTAACATGTAGGTTCAGGCTTCATGCAAAGCCATATTCTTGTTATATTTTTCTTTTTTGGTGAGAAGGCTAAAGCAATATAACTCACTGTGTGCAGCAATGTCCCATGTTCCACCAAGGTAACCAACCACTTCACTCTCTGTCAGATGGCAATGAAAGTCCTGTCACGAGAGAAAGAAAAAAAATGCCCCATTCATATGAATTGTTTATAATACTGCAGTTATGGGGAAAAACAAACAAACAAAAAAAAACATTCGGAATGCTAATATTCTTCAACCAAAGAATGCAGTAGACAATCGATTATTCAAGCTCAAAGAAACCCCAGGATTTTGTTTGAATTATCAGAAGTTCTCATAAATATGATTCGAGGCAACATACCAACTTGTGTAGCAATCGAACATTTACATATGCGTACCTGCCACCCTGAGGGCCTCGAAACTCGGGAAATTCGTAAAGAGGGGGAACGAGGGGACGCAACAAAAGAAAACTGGCGTGTTTTTTTTTTTATGTTGTTTCACCGGTCCGTAGCAACGTCATAAGCAGCTCTGAATGACTGCCAGCAAAGTTTTTAAATGTCAGCTACCATACTGGTACTCATCATTATACAGTGCATGCATGCACATGTAATTAAGGAACACAATGTGCTGTGTCCGGTGAGAGAAGAAAGCCCCTTCCCAATCTTAGTACGCTTTTCTGCATGACACCGATGTACAGCGGTGAATGTGACTTCAGTGTTTTATTACTCAATAAACCTAGGCCAGACCGTCTTTTTTTTTTCTTTCTTCCTGAATCACTACGGGATTGTTAGTGCAGATACTTTCTGGCACAGACAAGCACAAAGTATGGATTAACCAAATTAACACACTGAAGCAGTTTGAATTAAGCAGCTTTAAAATACATTGAAAACATACTGGGACAACCAAAAATTTGAAATATGTATGAATTAACCAAAAGTTTGACTTATCGTGAATTAACTGTATATGAACACAAGAATATACATACTACGACTACGTGCAAATGCAAGATTTCAATTGTAACATAAATTCTGTAAAAGCTTGCTAATTCAAAATTTACAGGACCGGACCGAATATCCGAATTAACTGTGTCAAATTACTAAAAAAAAAACAATAAACAAATGCCTACTACACCAACAAACATATTATTTACTGAATGAATCCATGAATCCTATTTTTATTTTGCATAAGAGCAGTGTGCCCAAGCCTCAACTCTAGTCATTTCACGACTTTCTTCGAAACGTGGCTCTGGTGCAAGACCGGTGCCTTCTGCCAAGATGTACTTCTCACCCCATTCTTTTTCCCCAATGGCTGCTCACAACGCAATCATGTATGACGACCACGCAATTCCGAGGGCATCTGACCAACATAGTGCCACAAGCGGTGGTAAGCCAAACAGGGAAGATGCGTGCTGGCTTTCCTGTGATTAAGGTACAGTTCATGCTGATGACTATGGTGATGTGGACTATGCAAGGACTAGAGAATGTCTAAATTACCCAATTTTCCTTATTAACAAGGGTGAAATTAACAAGCTTTTACTGCAATCTCTAATATGCTGACAAACCAAGCAAATGTTCTTAGTAGTGCTGCATAGAAAATTTCTTGTGCTCTGCCATAGACCAATTATATTAGCTATTAAGTTGTGCAAAATACGCTAACAAGCAATAAAAAATGTGTACATGTGAATATGAATGGCACAATACTGCCCAGTTTAGCCATTAGCACAATCAAAAGCATAAAAACATATACTAACAATTAGCAGTAAGCAATTTGTAGATATTGTCAATGTGAATGGCTGAATCCGGTCCAGAACACTGAATGGTGTGGAGATGACCAGGGTGTTCAAATCACTGAAAAAGAAAAAGATTAGCACCAAGAAATTCAACTATGAAGTAAATCAAGAAAAGAACATGATATCTAAATGTCCTGAAGAACAGCATACCAATCAACATTGCGAGTCCCAAGCGCTCCATGACTTAGAATAAGAGTCTCCTTAGGTGCTGGCTGCCCTGGTGCATTCTGGTAGGCCACTAGCAAAACAACAACTACTGTCAGGCACAATAAAAATGACTATTTCGCAGAATTCACATCTGACCATATAGTGCACCAAATGCAGCACTGCTTTGCAGTTTCAAGCACACAAGAAAAAAGCAATGCCACATTTCTTCCTTCTTTGACACAAGATGCTACATCAGTGAAAGGTCACTGCACAAATGCTGTTACACTCAAAATCATAATTCAAAATGTATAAACATTGACAAATAAAAAAACTTACAAGGCTTCTTGATCACGATCCTATGAAAGCAAGAACAAAATATACATTAGTAAACTTTTCAGTTTACATTTCTGAGGCTGCATAATGAGAGAAGAAAAAAATTTACCCTGATTTTGTCTTCTCCCCAGTAGGAGTCTTGGTGCCAACATTATTTTCTCTGTCATCCTACAGGTGAAATAAATATGCATTTTAATTAATGCTGCTCATTGGAAATTTGTATGCGACAGAACGAGAACAGCAATAGGTTAAGTGGAACTGGGGAAACAGTATTTGGGTGTTACTGAACTGTAGACAGAGCATGTACTGTTCTGACTACAATTTTGTGTATCATTCTTCCCCATTGACTTTAAGCGTACATTATACTAATGTACAGGGGTGGTCAAAAGTTCCCAGGCCGCAACGCCAGGCTGCAACGCCAGGCCGCGGAGCAGCGGCTCGCTGCTATCGGGGCGCTGCGATCGCAATCATGCCTGCGCGTACGCTGGCGTCGAGCGTGTGCGTGGAGGCGGGAGGTGTTTCCCTCTCCCTTCCTCTCTCTCCTTGATAAGAAACCGACGTATAAACTTGATGCGTCATGTTCCCTCACCCACCGCTCTTCGATGTTTTACTACCGTGCAGCATGTAGCGAGGCGGCAGTGTTTCGGAAAACTGACGCATCATGATTGCGGCCACATTTAGCTAGACACCATACACATTACCGTGGTTTTGGGCTTCTTGGAAAATAATATTGTGCGTTTAACTTTCCACTCACACTGCGGTGGCTCTCTCAGCCGTCTGTGCAGGCCAATTCACTGCATACGAACACGGTCGGAGCCTTATCAAGGAGAGCAACAAAAAGAGAGGGATACGCTGGACGCCAGCGTGCGCCAAGGCGTGATTGTGATGGCAGCGCCCCGATAGCAGCGAGCTGCTGCTCCGCGGCCGGGCGTTGCGGCCTGAGAATTTTTGACCACCCCTGTACATGAGAGACCTGGACCATGAGAAGAAAATGTCTATTTCCAGTTGAAAAAATATGGGTCGCAGCACAATGGTAGGCAGTCTTAACTGATGATTGGCAGCTTACCGATACTAATGGGAAAAAAGACTTACAACCAGTGAATTCTACCAGTATCAGTATATGAAGCTGAGTCTTGGAGGATATCCAACTTGACAAGAAACTAAGGACATCACAACAAGTGGTTGAATGGAAAAATTGTATATGTAACCTTAAGATACAGAAAAAGCACATTACAGATTAGATAACCAATGAATGAAAATGAAGTTAGCTGGTGATAACCAGTAGACTAACAGGAGGCTTAAATGCTGTGGTCTGATGATTCCAACCTGCTGGCATAAGACAGCAGTAACTGGAAATTGCTGAAAGAAACTTTCACCTTGCAGAGGCCATACAGCAGGTTGGTGATAATGATAAATATTTGTGTGCATTGACAAAAAACTACAACGAAAATGCGGACAAACATAAGCATAAAAAAGACTTTGAACAGGTGCCATGCTGCTATGACATCAGCTATGAGCAAACAAGTACTATACAGAACAGTGGCTGTGGGTGCATGCACTGATTCCTTCAACATTTTTGCCCACCTCCACAGTGGAGCTTGCTACAGCTACTGTTCAGGAGTGCTGATTTTTCAGTGTTCCGTGCAACGCTACATTAAGTGGCTCAGATTTCATTTGCTCCAGAGCAATACATTAAGCATAGTTTATCACACCACCAAGTGAACTTGAAGATCACAGACAGACACTCATCCCCCTTTATCAAATTTAATAAAAATGCACAAATTTGTTCAGCTTTCTGTATCGATTCCAAATGTACAATCATTTTTTATAATAAGATAATTAGTTATGAAGATAGCTTAAAACTTCCTATTGCCTCTGGGAGCCATGGAGCAAAGACAAGAGCTTGTAAAAGTATTGCTTTAGGCACATATCTGGATACTACTAGGAAGTGTAAGGTTCACAATGATAGGAACACTTTCTAGCTAAGACAAGTATTAACAATCGCACAGCATTTCAATATGGTCTGTATAACATGTAGCTACTAATTCATGCATATCTAAGAAAAAAACAAAATTTGACCGGCAAGTGTTCCTACCATTGTGTGCCATTATGCGTTTATCTACATGCATTAACGAAAATGAAAATTTAATACGTTCTAATGGCTGAGAAACCAATCCTGAGAGAAAGGAGCCTGAAATTCATGTTCTAACAAAATTCAAGGGAAAAACAAAAAAAGTTGTTTTTCAAGTGTAAAACGAAAAGCGTTGAAATATATATTTGCAAGATGATCAGTAGCCACCATGGATATAATCACTTTGCCTAAAGCTAGCACACACTGTTCAACAGCAGCACAGCACAAAAAGAGCCGCATTTTCGAGATTTTCCTTTCCCCAGTCACAATATGTTTCCCAGTAACGTACAAAGATGCCAGAAAATGACATGCACAGCTCACCACTGTCAAAATGTGGGGAAAACAAGTGCTAACGATTCAAATCTGCATTGGAGCACAGGAAATCTATTGCAGGAACATTCACGACAATGTGTTTAGATTCTGTTGCAAAAGACGTTGCCATATGGTCAGCGAGCATGTTTACCACGATATGTTGGCGGCCACGCACCCAGCAAATTACAACACGCCATTTGCATGTGAATAGAATTTAAGGGGAGATGCGGGTCAAAGACACTTTTCTTTTTAATATTCATTCTAGAACAATGAAACTTGAGCTGCTTATAGAACGTTTTATGCTGATTTCAAATATATAATTAGTTTTCTTGCAAGTTGCATACTTTTAGTTCTGCAACATGACAAATTGAAAAACTTAAGCCTTTTGCCCCCCCTCTTTTCAGACCTAAAATTTTTTACAATTGATAGTTCATAATGTTTCAAATGAAGTGTGGAATGCAAATAACTAATTAGGAAGTCCATACAAAATATGTACTAGACGTGAAAAATTTTAATGTGGGAAGTTCATATTTCTCCTACCCTAGTAAAAGTTTCCATAACTTTTTTTTTATTATATCATAAGAATACTGAAACTTAAGCAAGATAATTGCATTTCTCGTACATTGGAAAAAATTTGGGGAAAATTTCATGCAGATCTGAGCACCAGAAGTACCCAAAAAAGGAGGGGCACATTGACAAAAATGGCAAAATTTGTGTTTTGAGAAAAACGAGTTTTAAAGTCAAAATTGCATGTTTATTTATTAAAGATGTCATTGAATGCGACGAAATTTGTACACAAGAAAGAACAATCCTCCTTGTAGTGGCCACTGCCATTAAAATGCGCCAGCACCATAGGTTTGGCCCTCACCGCGCACAAGCATGTTCAGTGCTGTCATATCAGCAATCAACGAAGACTCGTCGTCCTGTGATTTTTCTTCGTCTTCGAAGAGTCCGATCTTTTTCTGGGAGGCACTCACATATTCGAATGCCGCGGCAAACTCGTCGGACGCATCGGCGTCACTGCCACTACGCCTTGCGGCAGCAGACGATCTTTTCGTGGTTTGAGTGTTCGGCTTTGATTTGCGCTGGCGTCCTCGAAATTTGTGCGCCGCGTGAAACTTCACAGGCCAGTGACCGCGCTTCCTACGGCTTTCTTCATCCATAACGGATAAGCACTCGAGAAAAGCGTTGTTCCGCTGCTCGACGAGACACTGATCCTGCAAGTAGGCTTCACAGCACACACAGGCGCGCAGCGGCCAATGGCGGCTCCCGATCCGTACCACGTGATTTAAAGCCAGTCGCGGCGCTCAAAAAAGCCGGCAAAAGTGTGCTTCTCTTTATTATTTCTTGCACTGCAGCAGCGCGGGAAACTGTTCTTATTTGAAGAGTGAGGCTCGGCTCTTCGCCTCATGCGGTCGACAATGGTGAGCAGCGGCGCATTATCAGCGGCAAGGTGCTCGAAGATGACACACTTTCGGCCTTTTGACAGCCACCTTGTGCTCTTTAGACGCAATTTTAAAGCATTTCCAGTTGAGCCTCGACATTGGTTTTTTTTTTCAGAATAGTAGAGGTACTAATCTTAAAGGGGTCATGAAGCACCCCTTGGGCTGATTGAAAAAACACATCCTGCGGAAAGCTGACACGGCTATGAACTGCTCTGCCAAATATTACAGTCGTGCGCGCCGCGTAATGGCCACAAGCGGAGCGCGAAGTTGCCGTTTCCCCAGGCACCCTCTTTTCAAACAGAGGCCGGTTCTCACTCTCGTCGGTGGGCGGGGCGTCTGTCCGCTGTACGTCGCAAGAGACATAGCATGCTTATTGGCCGATAGCCGACGTAAATCGAGAGCGGCGTTTGGATCAGATGCGCTTCTTGCCGCGGGGTGCCGCCACTTTCCGGCGCCGCACTCCTCAGTACACGGTAGCCGCACTCGCGCAAGCGAATCACAGCGGGAGAGCGATTGCGTTCCATGACGCGCGCTGGCGTAACTTCTTTCCCCCATGCCATTCCTCCCTGTCTAGCTTCCAGTGCGCTCGCCGGCACGAGAAAAGAGAGAAAGCGCTGGGAGCGTGCGCCAAACCCCCGTAACTCCGCTGATTCTTGACGGATTCGAGAAATTTTTGCGGCAATCGATTCGGGAGGCAGTACACTCCGATACTGAGGCCATTAGATCATTACTTGGAAAAGTGGTTCATGACCCCTTTAACAAAACAGGTGAAAACAAAAAATCGATAATTTTTTAGAAAACTCGCATTTTTCGACCCGCATCTCCCCTTAATAGGACAGAATTTTGGTGCAGTTGCACAAGTGCAAAGAATAGAGTACCACCATATCTTGTTAATTTACTGCTGTAGTTTACAATACAACTGCAATGAAGGGTCAAACATATGCGACAAATGTACTACTCAATAAGTGAAAATGCTAGTGCCAGCAACTGTGCAAGAGGTATATCAGGTGAAGTTCGACAAACATTTTAATTAGGGGTGTACAAATATTCAATATTGTGAATACAAGTTGAATAGTCCAAGCTATTCGATTTAAGAATTCATTTTTCGAAGATGGTGAACATTTGTTTCTTTCAAATACAACATAAGGGAAAACAACCCATTATGGAATTCCAAGAAAGAGAGAATGTTGGTGCAAGGATTGTTCTGAATCACCCTTCCGCAGGGTAGCTGAGGTTATTGTTACTGCTCGATGCAGGGGGCGGTCTTTAAAGGAGTGGTGACACAAAAATTCGGACACAATTTGACTGTTGAATCACACTAATGGGTGCATATAGGTGCCATCTGTACTATATGAGCCACAAATACAGCCTAAAAGGTATTTTTATTGAGTTTTGAAGTTCGTGAAAGTGCCGGATCGGAAATAGAAGCAAAAGATGATGAGGTCACGGAGTGGATACCACGTACGTCATGAGTTCTGGCCGGGTTACCGGAGGCGTGTACGAGACCGACAAAGCTGGTAGCGACACCTGATGATGCGTAGCCTAACCAGAGACCTACAATATAACATCGCAGCGACTTACCCGCTTACTGATTCTCTGTAAAGCATTTGCAGTGACATAATTAGCATCTCACAGTATTCTCATTGCTTTTTTTGCCGACAAGAACTACAACGCGACGGAAAAAATCGAAAAAAAATTATTGTAGTTGGACAAAACGCCACAAGATGTCGCTACGGGCTCCGCAGTTGTACGCAGTTGCTGCTGCTGCTGCAGCCGTCAACAGCTCCGGTAACCAGGTGCCCGCAAACGATAGGAAGTCTACAGACGAACTAAAGCTCTCTGCTGCCAGGATCATATTGCGTAGTGGACAGATAACTGCTTCGACCCTCCGACGTGCGTACGTGGGATTGGTATGCCTTGAGAACGAGTCAGTAAAGCGTACATCACGTCATTTGCATGTTACGCATAAACACTGTTACAGAGTGACAATGTTGTGATTTCAATGCTTTCTTCGTCACTTCTCATCCTGCTACTTTACGAATGATCGGAGCGAAAATGTTTCAGCACGTCTAATGCTGCGGCTACTCCAAGCCTGGCGGAAAACGTCGTTTCAGTTGGACAACGACTACAAGTGCAAAATCGCAGCTACCGGCGAGATTCGCAAAGTGAATCGAGCATTTCTTACTGATTTTTACACTCCTGCCAGCTCTTTCGTCCATCGCCGCACTAGATGAGCAACGTAGTTTGACAATCGAGGAAACAAGCACTTGCAACGCTCAACACCTGCTCAACACAGCAAACGAAACAGCAGCACTGACAACATAGCAGAAGCTGGCCAGTGACGTCACTGGTTCTTGCGGTCTTGTTTACCAAGTAGACCATCTACGTCACGGGGCTACCGAGTGCTCTTCGAAATTGAAACTGCCTCCGGTCGTAACATTCGAGCATATAATTAAACATTCGTCTCGCGCTGGGGCAAATGAGTTTCGTTGCCGCTATTATCGAGTCAGTAGCCATAGATTAAAAGCAAAAAACAGAGGTTCACAAATTTTCTGTCACCACTCCTTTAATGAACACATGGGCACATAATCTACCCTTAAAGGGTCCCTGCAATACTTTTCCAAGTAACCATTGAATGGCTTTATAAAAAAAAGTTTATTGCCTCACAAATCGACCCCACGCAAACGTTTTTAGAATCCGCCAAGTACAAGTGGCGTTACAGAGATTTGTCACACGCTGCAACTGCTTTCTCTCTTCTCTTGCCCCAATGAGCACGCTGGAAGCTAAGCAGGGAGGGATGGCACGGGAGAAAGAAGTTACGTCACACATGCGTCATGGCCTTTAGCACTTTTCTTTTTTTTTTCCTTTGAACGCGCAGCTTACATTCAGTGTGATCGCGAGCGTGCGCTCAGTCACGTGGCGGCCTCAGTAACTATGCAGCTAATGATGCTCAAATCAGGCAATGCCTGTGGGTTTGGGTATATGGCGCGGTCATTTGGGTATATGGCATCATTTGTAGAAAGAAGAGGGAACGATTTCTAGCTGACTTTGAAAATTAATTGTAATTTCCTGGCCGCGTGCTGCGCTATAAGGTTTCGCTCGCTTCTCTTTAGGAGCCTCAACTACCGATCGACAGCATTTTCTGACAACGCTGAAAAAGTGTTCCCAAGGCCCCTTAATAATTTTTAGCCACTCAATAAGAATTGCTTGCTTTTAGGTATATAGCCTATATACTAATTTGTCGCTACAGAACCACACTTCAGCAAACACGCTACTGCATGTAAAGTACAAGCCACAAAAGTATGGCTGTTTTTGCGCAAGGAAATAACGAGAGAAGGGGTCCAGGGGTTATTTCCTTGCGCAAAGACAGCGATACTTTTGTGGCTTGTACTTGAACATGAACCGACTAGCCCAGCAATGTGTACTTCTAGACTGCATGTAAGTTTGCTATCATGCTTTGGCAGTGTCACTGCTGTATTCACCATGTTTGCTATGTTGTCCCAGGTAATTTGAAACAGTTGTTTTTCATTTATAAGCTCCTCAATCCTTTGGGTATCTATAAGTCAACAGTATTGTACACACATACTTGCATCAATGTATATAAGCTTGAGTTTTTATATTAAGGGGCTTTGTCCTAGCTTCACATTTGATGATGCTTCATAAATGTCAGAATGCTCAACATTATAAGAAAATTCCACTATTCACACACTTCTAATTTTAATAAATGTAATGATTGTTTAGGCTTGACATCCCCAAGCAACACTTGGGCTTTAAGCGGTTGCGTACTTTAGGGTGTGAAATAATATTGGCTAATATGCATGTATATGAAAGTACCCATGTACTTGTGCATTCTACTGCTGATGTAAAAAGAAAAAAGGACAATGCTGGACGGCAGCCATGCCTCCAAGCCATGGCCTTGTGCCAAGTGGCAGAATGCATAGCCACTCAGCCACCTCTCTAGGTGATGCATTCAGCAAGTCACTAAGCTGTAAACGACGCCAGAATTGTACACGCCCCATCTGTGCGAAAGTGTACTCTGGCATTTGAATACTTATACAGCACATGTGCATGTGATGTCAGAAAAATACATAGCATATTAGACAAGCCTTAACACACCTTCTTTATCCTCTGTTTCCTGAACCAGGTAGCCTTGTACCAATCCAGTTTTTTTCCTTTGTACCGGATCTGGAAAGGAAAAAACAGAGACAGACCTGATACAGGATGAACGAGGCAGTGAAGATATTCTTTTTCTTTTTTAACTCCCTATCCAACCAAATACACTAAATTACCTTGCAAGACACATTGCTCAGCAATGCTGTTCGCTAGAATTCATAAAAGGAGCTTTTCTCTTTGAGCACTTTGCCTAAAGTTAACCCAAAAGAGTATTCATGTCATCTTGTGGTGCTTATCTAAAAGTTCTTGCATACAGTGCACAGCCCACCCTATAGACCTTTTTTTCGTGGGTGCCGCCATATTGCCTAGCGGGCAGCGCCGTCTCTGGTCTGGCAACCCACTGGCATGTGCGAAGTTCCGTGTTTGTATGGAAGGTATGCGTGCGGCTGTAGTTGCAGTCGGTTTTTATCGTTCTGGCGCGCTGGATTTCATATCAAGAGATGTCTTCTACGTAGGAAATGAGTCTGGTAGACATCCTGAAAAAGTTTGATCTGTTCAGTCAATGATGTTAATATACGTCGGCGCGAACGTGTCGCAAGTGGTCGATGTCATATATTTTCGGCACTGTCTGTTGGAAAACCACACAAATATTTCCACTCGTTCAAGCAGGGCAAACAGGTTCCACTGATCTTAGGATATACAATGAATTTTCTTCTTGGACTGTAATCTTTTACTTAGTCTTTTTTTTTTTCATTCACGGTGTGTTTATGTTTTCGCACCGACTACCGCTTGTACATGCGGTCGTACGTGAACATGCAGTCTTGATTTCATGGCGTGGCATGTTTGTTGCTCACAAACAGTTGCCTATCTTGTTTCTTAACTTTTAAGTGACCGCTTATTACTCACTCGTTTATTGCCCACCGGTGTGGACGAAGTTGGAGCTGTTTACAGGGAGGCACTGGTACATAAAAACGATGCTGATGATGACATGCCGGTGTGCTTCTTTTTCTTTTTTCTTTTAAGAGTCGTGATATTTGATTGGATTTCGGCAGCGATAAGATGAAGATAGTTAGAGAGTTTCTTCTGCCAGTAAGGCATGAAGCGCGCCCGGGCTCGAGCCTTTGATTGGCATCGGAAGCGATTAGAGTTTTTTTTGTTTTTTTTTTTTTTATGACTCTGTATACCACATGCAAAATTCTTGCTGTCGTTTGCAAAGCTAAGCAGCAAAATTGGCAGTTCAAGAAACACTAGACAAGTGTAACAACGTGGTTTTTGTATCGCGCTTAGAAGAGAATTAACTATGTTGTATATCATTGCGCGACTTGTCGGACACGGTTCTAGACTACATAAAAATTTGTCTTCCTGGGGTAGTTGTTCTACGCATGGAGCGAGAGAATTCTTTTTTTTTTTTACTATTCGGCTTTCATATCGCCCATCGTATATGATACACCCCGGAGTCGTACGGAAGTTGCAACCTAACGACAAATATCTCGTCACATCCTTTTGATGTAGTGTTCACTCAATGTTCGAGTTCTACACAGCTGGTACGGAGCAATAATTAAATCTATAATGCCGGTTACCCCACTGCGAAGTGAAGGATTTCTCGTCCATGCTAATACCGGTATACATCAACTCAACTGCAGCGATCACCGTGTTGAGCCGAGCTATGAAGCTAATTGTTAGACCAAACACATCCTATTAAAATATAAAAATAAAACGAAGCAAAAACAACTCAGGTGGCTACTCGAGTGGTACTTAGGTGTTTTTCACTTAACTGGACAGGGTCGTACTTGACCGCTTATGTTTGTTCGCAAATCTGGCCACATCCGATTGACAATTGACAGCGTAGAACACTAGGAGTTCGGATATATTGAGGCACTTGCAGATTTAGAACCTGTAACGTAACACAAACGATGTATCTTGAAGAGTGCGCACAATCGCAAACACTCCGCGTTTGGTAATGCACGTTGCATACTTATTTTGACAGCAGTTTCCTTTTTATAGTTGTTAGAACAACCAAAAACGACACAGTGGTTTCCCGTTGACCTTTTTCTGGCTGACATCGCAATAAAAGAGAACAAAATCCGCAGGTCAACCTAAAACACGCCAGAATTGTTCGAAAACGCCACTCATCCAAGCACCAGCCCGCACACTCCGCGCCATCGCGCACGAGCCAGCAAGGAGAAAAGCGCTGGTTGCCAGTCCAGTCCTTCTCGCCTGATGCAACGGTCTATAAGGGGATATACTAAAGGGTCTCTCAAATGGCCAAATAGCAGATTTTTCTTACACACTGGAAGTTGTAAGGAGCCACCTGGGGAGTGTTTTTACTGTAACAATTTAACAAATTACTCTACTAACAGAGGAGTTGAAGAAATTGAACTGTTCTGCTGAAATGCTGCCAGGAGGCGAGAGGCCAGAACGCTCTTGCCTCCAGGCAGCATGGTCAGCAATGACACTCTTTTCCTTTGCCATGGCTAGCACCGAAAAGTGCCATACCATGCCAGAGTTCTCCCTTGTGCTAGAATGTGATGGCGTGTCATGGTCACATAATGAACACCCCTTTTCTTCTTTTCTCTTTCTATTATTCTTTGCAGCACTTTTCCAGGGGGCAGCATTGCAAGCTCCACATTTGAGGATGGAATGAAATCATGTGCATTGTCAGTGACATTCCAAGCAGTGCACTAAAATTTATGTGTGTGACTTGCGCTCTCTACCTGAAGCAAGGCTTTCTCAAAAAGAAAGAGCATACAGCATTCTGTTTATGATGTTGACCGCTTTCACACCAAGCAGGCGTTTCATAATTTGGACACACAATCACCAGCAAGTGATCTATGCACTGTGCTAATTTGTTCACTATGCCCTGGTGAGGGGCCTTTTAAGGCTCAAAACAGCTTAAACATGGAATGAAGGCCTGCTGATTAATCTTTTATGAAGATATATTTACAAAGTGCATAACACCACTTATAATGCAGCAGTAATGCTGAGGTCATTGCATCTATTTCAAGTTAACCCACATATAAGACGCTTCTTTGATGCATTCTAACATTGCTATTTCTTTAGCTGATGACTAGCGCCACCTACAGCACATCAAGCAGGCCCCATTCTCAACGTGTGCAAGCCTAGACATTGCTTGCTTTTCATGCTGCCACGTGCCGACCGTTTTCTCCGGGCAAACGCGTGCTTTGTGTGAAAGACTCCATGGAGAGGAAGAAGTGCACGTGAAATGCCGACCGCTTTCTCCAGGCAAACGCGTGCTTTGTATGAAAGACGTCATGGAGAGGAAGAAGTGCAATGTCGGTGCGCACGCGAAATGTTTCAAAGCTTACCACACCCGCACATAGCACCCCTAATGCCCAGTGTCCTATACGTATAGGACGGCTTGAAAAACAGTGTTGCATTTACCTGGCAGTAAATAAAGAACTTGTGCTTTCTTCTGAGGGTAGAAGTACACTTTTTGTGAAAAAAAATATTTGTTTTGTCATTTTTTCTGAGTTTGGGCATATATGGGTGAAGCTAATACATACCACATCAAAATGGGCAGTACACTAAACTTATCGGTCAGATTCAATTCAAGGAGAGAGAATAGACAGTGAACCATACATTCCACACACTAAGATGAAAAAACAATGATGCCTCCCAGAAGAAGAAAGTGCTGTGAAACCAATGCAAGCTGCCTTCATAACAATTACAAGCCAGACAATGCCATCTTGTCAAACAGCTTGGGTGCTTCCACATGATGCTGACCTCTCGTTGCACTCGCTCATGAAGAAGCTGACATGCTATCAATGATGAAAAGTGAGCACAAAGAAGTGATGCCAACATGGAAGATTAGTGATTTCATGAGGCAAGCTGCAAATAGGTCGTGCCAATAAATACTCCCTCTTGACGTCGATGATTAATTCCTTATCTATTTTTCTCAGCTTGCATATGAGAAAACTTTCTTTTTCAACTAAAGGAGGCTCTCGATGATTCCAACTCTAAGAGACCTCATGATTTTGTTTCAATTATCAGAAGTTCCCATAAATATGACTCGGGGCAACATACCAACTCGTACTGTAATGGTTATTGTTTTTAGGGATGCAGAAATGTCATAGACAACTGTGAATGATTGCCAATAACATCTTTAGACATCAGCAATCATGTTGGTACTGTTATTATATGGCATGTGCGCATGAGCGTAATTAAGAAACAAAATGTGCTGTGTCCTGTGAGAGCTGGTAGCCCCTTCCCAATCGCATGTTTTTCTGCATGGCACCAGTGTATTGAGGCGAAAGTGACTTGAGATCTCAACATCCGGCACGCAGCTGACCAAGGCCAGACTGTCGTTTTTTTCTTTCTTTTTTCCTCAGTCAACACGGGATTGTTAGTGCAGATATTTTCTGGCACAGACCAGCAAAATGTATGATTAGCCAAATTAACGCAATGGATCAGTTTCAACTAAGCGGCTTTAAAACGCATTAAAAACATGCTGTGCCACCAAAAGTATTAAATTTGAACCGAAAGTTTGAATTATCAGTTTAAATTATCATGAGTCTCCTGTATAATGCTAAAACAGCCTTGTATAGTGAAACACAGCATTAAATAGATAGGCACTCAATGAAAAATTTTTCGTATGAAAGAAAGCCTTTGTGAATTCTGTCCCCAAATATCATGCACCCTCTGCCGTGGAATTTCCAGACATGTCTCTGCTAGGTCTGAGAATGTTCAGAACTGTGGCTCAAATTATTTTAGAAACAGTGATGTCTTTCAGCTCAAACTGCAACTGAAACAATATCAAAGAATTCGAAAACTTGTTTTACTATTATACAGAATGCAGGAGTAATGATGGCTTCCTGTTGAATTGCCACGTTCAGGAATGTAGATGCTAACATAAAGAAGTTTGTTAAGATGAAATTAAATACTAATATTTAGTAAATATGGAAGTTTAAAGGACCACTGAAACCATAATTTCAAACTCGAGATATTTATGTTGTTTGATTTGCCTGCATATGTCAGTACCTCTGACAGTATTAGTGGAGATTGTCACCTTGAACATATGGTTTTGAAATAAGTGAGTGTGTACACCCAAGTTGGGAACATTTCACGACATTGCCACCAATATGACGCATTTAGTGGCTCTACTGGTTCTCCATCAAGTTTCACTGGTTTCACGAAATTTGTCAAGATCATAGGCAGAAATGTTTGCTGGGAGGCTCTTTCCTTTTTTAGCTCGATTTGTTTGGCTGTGGCGCACCTGGAATTTTTTTTCTAATAGGGCATGCCCTTGATCGTGAGTGGGAGATATGCAGGCCAGTGTTGTTGCCTGTCATTTTAGGCTGTGCACATAACAGCAGACATAAGTTTATGGAGGGAAACATGTACAGATGCGCCGCCCCTCTGGCTCATGCGTACCTTTCTGTGAACGACTGCTTAACACGAAAACACACTGTTGGAAGGCGCATCGGTGTGCGGTGCAACAAGGCACATAGCAGAAAAGAGACTAGAATGCGACATTCAAGTTGTTTAATTTTTTCCTGCATACAGGACCCCAGTTCAAAAAAACTTGCTCCTCGACATCACCCAAGCTTGAATGCGTATGATCATATACCTGGTAAGTTGCAACCATCACAGTGCAGTGCTAGCTTCTAATGATTTTCGGCACGCATTTTGAAGTGGAAATGATGATAATTAGCAACACTAGCCTCAGTTACAAGCTATGTTAAAGTAACATTTATGGTTTAATCGCATGATTATCAGACACAAAACTACACATTAAAACACAGTCGCAATGAGGAATTTGGCAGTCAGTGGTCCTTCAACAACAAATTAATATGAAGTACCTTTATATTATAAAAGAGGATAAAAAAATAGCAGTGGCAGAAATAAAATACGACTTAGTGTTTATTTGTGCCCTCGGATACAAGTAACACTTTTTGGAAGCCTGTTCAATTAGGAAGCTTTTTGGTTGCATTCTTGCACCTGCTCTTGTGTTTGCTTATTCCCTGTTATAGGAGATTCAGGAATTTAATGAGTAAAATGGGTTCTGCAGGAACACAGCAGGCCTAGTGCAGCAAACAGATATACCACAGGGGTTTTGGGACGTTAAACCCCAGATATTATTATTAGATATACCATAGGGAATTCATGAACACTACAATACAATTTTATAAAGGAGGTATAGACCTTACCGTGGACCAGCCACAACCGGACTTCTTGTCTGGGTTTAACAACTTTTTGCAATGAACTGCCCACGAGCTGGGTGAAGAGTAGATTTCTTGAGTTTCACGCCACTTGATTTTTCCGTCCTTCAGCAAATCACCAGTGAATCTTGAACCCTGTAGACAGTAAATGTCACATAATATGGTAAGACTGCTGAAGGTGGGCATAGGTTGCAAAGGCAAGTGTACTACCATAGATGGAAGCCGAGGTACAACATGCTAATGGCACTGCCAGGGCTGGGGTGTTTGGTGTTACTGAGGGGTGCAAGGGGATGTGCGTGTGCACATGCTTTTGCATTTTACTCCCATCAAAATGCATCTGCTATTAGTAGACGACAGTTTAGTTCAAATAGCAGGTAGACTCCACTAAGCGGTGTTATGATGGTAGCCAAGACACAGCTTCAAGTCACTAGATGCTCAAGTTTCACTTACGAGATAGTCTATTGACAGAACGTTTTCACCATGCTGAAGGATGCCTTCAGACATCAGCATACTCAATGTGACGCTGCGGCCAGCACCACGACGTTTGGACAGCCCGCCCTCTTCATCTTCTTCATCTCCTGACTGTTCACCAGCATCCAAGTCTTCATCCTCAATTTTTGTTGACATTGCCTGTTACGTACAGAATAGCACATCTTAATATATATGCTCAATATGGCCACAGAAATTAAAGCGGTCGCTTTTACTAATTCCCCTGAAATGACCTACGAAAATGTATTGCAGTTTCCACATATATAACACTGTAATAACAAGGTTAACTGAGCTAATCAGGAGGTTTTACACACCCAAATGACACCGAGCAAAGGTATAAAACGAAGAAGACCAAAAGGTCAAATGGCAGCTTGATGTGGCCGGTCAACATCCATCAATATTAGCCCTTTTCTTCTTCAAACCCTGATTGTCACAATGAACATTCTGCTATAACATAGATGTGTGACTCAGGAAATGAAACCTATATACATATTCGCCTTTCATGCTGCTTCTCGACAAAGCAAGTCAATAAATGCAGCCAAAAAGAACTATACGCTGATGAACAAATTGAAGCTGACGCCGACCTACAAAATGAATAAAAACTTGACGCTCTCGCTCTGGCCATTAAACGGGGCCGTTGTTAAAGTTGAATTGCCCAATGAAAACTATTGCGCCCTTATAAGCGCCTTTTTGGTTGCTTTCAATAGACGTTGGCCCACTTATGTTTGCCTCACTTTAGTTGAATAGCATGTGGTTTCATTTCTACAACGCGATTTTTAGCAACCAAACTTTTGATGCGTGCGTTAATGTGACCGTTTCTTTAACACAGGGCTTGGAAGAAGGAAAGTTCAACATACGCCGCTTGAAAAATGTTCCAAAATTATACACCAAAATTTAACGATCTCAAGCAAAACAGTTATACAGAACTGATTTGGTCACAACTTTGTATGCATCAAGAACAATGAAACGTCTTACCTCAAAACAAAGAAAATCAAAGGAGGATGTGCGCTAACCATTGGCACTGTTTCATTCAGGCTCCCGAGTCAGACAAAATGGTCATCTCTATTGTTTTAACGCAACCGACCAGTACACTCCTTCCAAAGACACAATCAGACGCTAGTTAAAACTGCTTAAAGAGATATTCGATACCATTATATAGAAAAAAAAATGCACCCACAACGAGCAATAGCACACGCACTATCGCCACGGCAACCCGATGCCGATGGCTCACAGCGGTTGGGCAACGGCTAAGGGCTAACAACCATGCAATGGCCAAACGGCCACAATGGCAGTTGTTTATTTCCGTTGAAATTTGATAATTAAAATAGTTCTAATAGAATGAGCACAAAAACAAGACATGCAGCTAGATTCTGGGTGAGCCAGGCGATCTTTAGAAACTATTACATAATTGGCAGAATAAGCAAATGTGTGCGATAGTGCGGCTACTGTACAGCGTCATGCATTTTTTACTGAAATTAAAGTTTGTTAGCAGTAGATGCGGTAAATGTAGGAAGAGGCCGTAAGGCAGTGTCTAACGCCCTAGAGGCCTTATACTGGTAAAATTTCAAAATGTCGATTGTCGTTGATGGTAGCGGTGATGCCAGGATGCGAGAATATTCAAAGCTGGCTGCCGACCTAGAGCAGCAAGAGCTGGAGGTAAGCACATCAACCAAGAGCTTGACGTCCTGCGCTCGGCGCCTTCCTCGAAATTTACGTATGCGTGTGAACGAAGGCGGCGTGCACATCGTGGGCCTGATTTCAAATCGCTCCCTGCCAGAAGCTGACAGCAAGCAGAGCAGTGTGTGTTAGGTCGCTGGCCAGCTTTAACGTAAGGCGCTGCTGTGTTTGTTCACGTGCCAAAACAACAAAGCGGGAATCGAGTTCCGCAGGGAATTCGCGCTGCCTCACGCCGTATCCCGCTGTGCTGCGTCTTCTGAAAACACCGAGCATGTTGTGCGTTAACGTGGTTATGCAGCTAGGAGTGGGCGGGGATGTTGAAAGTTACGTTCCCTGCATCGATCAAATTTTCTGTGCGGCGATGATGTCAACCCATCTCTTGTGTCTGTTTTTGCAATGTAACCGGTCGCAGTCGTATGCCGCAGTCGAGCTTCAGTCGACTTTTCTGTTTTTCTACGCTAAAGCGACGTCAGATTCGATTCGTTAAGTGTATATAACTTGGCCCTTTGTCTTAATGATTTTCCTTCCCAGGCTGCCAATGGCGTTGCCAGTCCACAGGCTTACGGTCAGCTGCTAGCCATCTACCTCCTTCAAAATGATCTGTAGGTATCCATCTTCTCTTCTATTATTGCTGTGTGCTTATCGCGATCACCTGCTTTATGCCACTTAGGCCGAATGCCAAGTTCCTCTGGAAGAGGATTCCTCAAGAAATAAAGCAGGTATGTGATTAGATGCGTTGGAAGACGTTACTTACTGAATGTGTTGCTTCAACAATTACACAGCTTGCGTTTTGCTAGTGCAGAGCATTGGTGCAGGTGGAAAATCTACTACAGCATCCTGCGTATGGGTGTAACTAACTTTCTGAAAGTAATGCGTTTAAGGGTTTCAAATTCTCTGTTTTCTTTTTGTGTAGAGAAGCCATGAAGTAGCTTGATGGTGCTGCCCTCTGAAAAAGAAAAGTGAAACTTCGCGTGCACCCTTTTCTTGGGTAGTACAGTGCCATCCACTGCTGTGCGTAGAGCGCATGAGCCACTCGCTCTGCTGTGTGGCACAATGCTTTGATAGCGTGGCCAAGTCCAGACTCCGTGTCCAGCCTAATTGACTCACAGTACTACTTTTTGTGAGTAGCAGCATTGAAGAGCACTTTTTGTATCACCAAACATATATACAGCTTTGTGGCTCTCGTGAGCTCATCGCACCATGATGCCATAGAGTGACATATATGTGCTGATAATGCTTGCCTATTACTTTTGCAGTAAGGGCACTGTGTATTTCAAGGTACCACTCCTCTTCCATAGTTAGTCGAGAAGCCAAGGTAAAATTGGCAATTTACCAGAAGGTTTTTGTTTTATACAGTTATTCTACTACTACACACACAGTATGATCACTTTATGGGCCGATTACATTATTTAAAATCACTGAACCAGATACAGCTGTGGCTTTTTTGTTTTCATACTAAGTGATGTGATAAATCACATGTATTATCAGCCCACACACTTGATTCCATTGGCCTAAGATGCAGTGAGACTGCAGCTTCAGACCATGTACACACCCAATAAACAAGGGTGCATACTAACGTCACCATTGTTCTAAAGCAGTGTGCATAGACTTGCATCTCTAAAGCCACACATTTTCCTGGCTGAAGTGCTCCGGTTTAACTAGAATGCTTGCTTCTGTCATTTCACAGAATAATTTATTGTGATCATTGTTGTACTTCTTAAGTGGTGTCTAAATCGTTGCTAGAAATTGTCCAGATGGTTAAAAAATATAAATGTTTATGGCTCAAAATAATAAGCTCTTGGCAAATGATATTGGTGTGCGCAGCAGTGTGATGGCACTAAAGTAACAATATGATAGTATTATTTAAAGGGCCCCTCACCAGGTTTGACAATTTTGAGCTAACGAGCGCAATGCATCCATTGGGCGTTCACGATCACGTCTGCCAAAATTTGCAACGCTACGCGCCGCGGAAATGGGTCAAATTTCAAGGTGAAGGCTGCTTGCCCTTCCTCTCGCGGGCGCGTGCTTTAGAGAATGAGGGGATGACGTACATGAGAAAATGGCCCTACGTAGATGGTAGTGCTGTGACCTCGCTCCTCTACGTATATGACTGTGCTCTGACGTCGCCAACAGTAGCACGTGACATTGCGATAATTATTTGAGACGGCATGTGTAGTTTGTGTAATTTGTTGCTTGAATAGATTAATAAAACTTGAGACAAATAATGAAACACACAAAGGGATTGTGTGCGTCTTTTTCAATTTTTTTTCGTGAATTGCAGCGAGATGCGGGGCTAATGTGCCTCCCTTTCCCATGCGTTCGTGTTCCCGCGGTTAGCGCATCGAGCAGACGCCAGCCCTGGAAACGAAAGTAATGTTCTGGCGCGTTCGAGCACTAATTATGCTCATTTATTCTACCCCGTCCGAGTAAACGTTAAAGCGGCACTGGATCACGATACCGCCACTCTCGTGCCCGTACAAATGTCTCAACTTCCATGCCCGTCATGCAGAAACAGGCAGTACACCCCAGAGAACGCCGACAAAACGCCCACTGCCGCTACATAAAAAAAAAAGGTAGCGGCCGTGCAACGCCGCTCGCGTGCTCGGGCTGGCTCGGGCACGTCATGTGCACGTGACCATGCATGCGCATGACGTGTTCATGCGTATGTGTCAAGTGAAGAGGGCAGGGAAGGGATTTGGCTTGCTAAGGCTACACGGGGCGAGTGGCAAGGGTTTGAAACTCGCCTCCTCGCATCATGGTTTCGCGCCGCTACAAATTATTGTTTTTCTCAGCTCGTAATGAACCGATTTGAAAAATTCTTGCGGCATACTGCTCTTCATTCGGCACACAACAACTTCCAACGTCTAACTAAAATTTGCTATGTGGCCTGGTGAGGGGCCCTTTAAAGAAGTGCTGGTAGTTCCTCATGTTCACTCCATGCACTCACTGATCAAAAACATACAGGCACAAATACCTTGTAGTTACTCTGTTCAACAAGATGTCTTTGTCACAGTGTATACAGTTCAAACTCTCTAACGAAACCAAATTTTACAAATTTCCCTATCTAACGAAAAAATTTACATTCCCCAGTAGGTACCCATTGGGTTCAGTGTTGTCATCAACTCAAATTAACGGAGCTTTCATAGCACTGAACTCGATTTACCGAAGTTTTACTAGAAATAAGTGAGCAAAATGCCGTGATTTCTTTTCAATTTTTAGACGGGCGGCTTTTCTTCGGACATGCGCTGTGACGCCGTCATGTTCAAACATCTTGCCACCCTAGTCACGACACTAGTTTTATTTTGACGAGGCTACACGCCGCAGTCGGTAGCTCTTTTACAAATCGTATGGCACTGGGCAGTAGTGGTTAACTGTCCCTGCAGGAAACGTTGGTTGTTTTCGTTATTTAGTGGTTTATGCGACAGATGGCACTGATCGTTTCCTTGGAGCTTTCTTGCTCTACGTGCTTGCACATTAACTGCATTTGTTCTCCCTGTTTTTGCATATAGGCAGCTTGTCGTAGCTTCACGTGACCGTCTACCTCGCCTGTATCGCCCGGACATGGGAGGAATTCATGCCGGGGCTGCCCTCGCGGACTTTTCAGACGCGCAGGCGTGTATTGTCAAATAAAATGCTGCGGTAGCTTTTGGGTGACACTAGATTACAATTTCAGATTTTGAAAGACCAAAAAATATCTTCTTCGATTTTACAAACTTCCCGATTTAATGAAATAATTCAAGCGCCCTCGTAACTTTGTTAAATCGAGTTTCAACTGTATCAATCAACTGCATGTCGGCCCCACATATATGATTTTGAAGAGTCAGCTGGATAAGGTCCCAGTAAGCGCATACTTGTTGCCGCTACATATGTGCGGTCCAAAGTTGAGTATACCACTACTGCTTCGTGGAATCATGTACCCTGTATAATAAAACCCACAGATGTCAAACAGGAAAGACTGAGGCATGTCTGTGCCCTTTACGCTACAGTGTAAAGTCTCGCTCAATATGACTTACAACACGGGAGTGCGTGGCCTCACGAGTTTAACGATTGCACATGGCTTCAATTGGCTTCATTTCTGTAACTTAAATTTATTTTCTTATTTGGGAACATCCCCCAGTGAGAGAACAGCGTTTAGTTGTGGAAATAAAAGGTAGTGGAAGGAATGCGAAATCTTTAAACACGTGAGGCCACGCGCTCCCATGTTGCAAGTCATATTGAGCGCGGCTGTACGTGACGCCCTGCCAACTAACCCATCAGTCTGTCCTTTCGTTATGACGAGCTATCCTAATTCACCGACTTATTTCTGAAACTGGCTGTGAGCAGCTGTGGACCATAGTAATGGTGCACTTTTGCTACACAAAGAACAGACAAAAAGAAAACAAAAACAAAAAGCAAAGAAACAGTGGTATGCAAATATAGTGAGAAAAAGATATTAAGGACAGTAATCAAACAGCCAATACAAGAACCAAAAATGTCAAGCTCATAATACATGATATAATTAAAATAAGAAAGATATGATACTTCATTTTGTTCCGAGAGTTATGACCAAGACTTGCCATTTTTATTGGTTAGGCTTAATTAATGGTGATGCATTATAAAATGTGGTTGTGCAGGTAGTATGTGCTTCTGGTCATACAGTACAGTGGATGTCCTTGCAATATTAACATCAAACCTCAGCACGATAATGGAGGGAGCAACATGTACATGAAGTAGGAGTGTTGAAAACGAGAGGGCCATCAAGGCTTGGCAGGGACAGCAGTTGGTTGCCTAATATTTTTTCCCAAGGCACATCAGAACATTTTGTTGCTGGAGGATTGTGACGTAATAACATTTAATACCACATACATTCCACACCTTGAGAAGTGAAGTGCCTTGTTAGCAGTGGTTATTGTTCTCATGTATTTTTAGTGGGATTGCTTTCCGACCATATGTAACAGATCTAAGGATTTTGTACTCCTCTAGCTCTTAATCCTTTTGCAATGTTTGCCGTGTGATCAACATAAAGGTGACACCACTGTAGCTGTCTAGTGTGAGTGACATATTGTGATTGTGGATATTGAGCGGGAGCAACACAGCGACAGTTTTAGAATGCAGCTCTTGAGCGCCCATTACTGGATTGAATGTTGTCCATCACTGTAACTGAGCAAACGACCACAGTGAAAGATCTTCTGGCTTGCACGCCCCGAGCCACGCGACACTCTTCTTTTGTCAAGGCTGGCTGGATTATTCTAGAGCCTTTCCACTGAAACAGAAAAGAAAAAGTAAAAATAACCAAAAAGGTATAAAATAAAAGGAAAGGGTGCAATAAATAATTGTTACCTTGTAATTGAAATGCTTCAAAATGCATGCCAAGTACAGCAAGGCTTTAGACATCAGAAAGGAAACTCGTCACGTAATCTAAACCCGTTATGGCAGTCTCGTGGCAGCTGGTATCATTGACATCTACACACACTATGGCTGTTCTACCAACAATGTAGTCCTTTCGGAACATGAAACAGATAAGGAGAGTGACTTTCTACATTTGTAAGAAAAGCAGACGATTGGAAGGGCCAATTTGTCATCTTTTAGCAACATGATTATTGTATGGCCTTACATTACCACATTGCACCGACTGATGGGTAAGTTACGTAACAGATTAGTTCTTATCCGCTTTTGAAGGCTTTATTTAGTGGCATGTTAAATAAAAATATTAAACTAAGCTGGCAATGAGAGGTCACTGTTCTGAAATACCCAACCACGAGTTGAGGTGTGGCAATGCCACGATGGACACAAAGCATGAGAATGAAAGATAGCTGGTGGCACTGCATATCCCTGACCAGCTTCCTGCCACATCATATTTCTGAAAATATTTGCTAGGTGCTACTCAAGCATTCATTAAAGTGGTCATGACATGGTGATCCAACTATTCTCAGTAAATCATAGCAACTAACAGTTGAGGAGCCAGTATGGTCGTACACACAAAAAACTGAGCCCTCAGTTCATGTATCAACTCAAATTTTCAATTTGAAATAGTTCCTTTCGAGCCCCTCCCATTTACTGCCATTTTGGCATTGCTGTTTGGAAGTTCAGACCCACCAATGTGACATCTGCTCAAATACAGTGTGGAGCCACGTCTGATGTCTTCCTTTGTATGCTGTGGTACTCAATGGCACAATAAGGCTTTCACCTTTGAATTGTGCGTGCAATAGACCCTTTTCATAATTGTAAAGCTAGCTTTCCTGCCATGCAGTTTGCCCAAGTAATGGCGGCTAGTCACTTACTGCAAACAGCGTGTTCTAGCGCATTTTGCTTACGCTATGACGTGGAAAATGTAGACTCGGCTCTCTTGACATAAATACGCATAATAGACAAGCCTCAGCACGTGCAACTAGGACATCGTCTCCACTCTAAGCAAGAGAGGTGCCGCCATTAGTTGTTCAAATATGCAGCGCAGAGAAGCGCACTTGCGGATTATGAAAAGGGTCTATTCTTTCACTTGCATGATAAAAATAGTACAAATCAGAGAAAGCCTCAGAAACTGCCCTAAACCTTTCAGATTATTAAGAACTGTCTGTAAATGTCTCAAATCGATACAACATTATTTCAAGGCACTCTGTATTCTATTGCAACAAAAATAATGTCATAATATCTCAATTTATGTGTGTTATAGTTACTAATTCTAATTAAGTTGTAATTAAATATATATTGATCCTGAAGTCATTCATGCTCTGTTTTGGCATAAATAAAAGGAAATCGCAGGCTAGAAATATAGGGCAAATTCATTTTTGGTTATGTCCGTATTGAGCAAAAAAAATTGTACTTTTCACATGGCTCACAGGAAGCAGCACGTCGAACGTGGTAGTGCAAAGTGATCATATGCAACAGTACACTGCAAAATACGAAGACAAATTTACTATGCAGGAGGTTCAATTTATCCAAAGCTCAATGTGTCTTGATTTTTCTTATTCTCTAGTTGATACAAATAGCAAAAACAAGTGGTGTACACAATTGTGTACATAGCGTCTCAAAGGGCTAAAGATGACCGCCAAGACACACATGCAAAAATAATGCATGACATCCGTTATGTATTTCCAGCTCTTGCAATCACTTCTGGCACTTGCTGCACACAAAAGCGTCACCTTCAAAATTGGCTTCCGTTATTGGATTGGCTAACCTTACCAGTGTAAACTGGGGCCATTTCCTAAATTAATTGCCTTTGAGGATACCTTTACTGATTGTATGACACGCTGTCCATGCAAAGCCCTAATTTGGAAGATTTGCTGTCCTCAACTGGGAATGCTAATTTCCATATCCCTGCAATTGGAAATGATAACCTCCTAATTGAGGATGTCCATTGCTCATTTCAGGGCAATGAAAATATCTTCTTAAAATATTCTTGAAAGGATATTCTTAAAAGTGACTGACCCTTAATAGGGTTTCTTATATGTAGTGTTGCTTTAGAGACTCTTTAAACAGTTTCATACTAAAAATAGTCAGTGCTTTCTCATGTTCACTTTCACTTTCTGTTAAGTCTCACACAGAGCTGGGAAACATCTGGAAAGTTGGCCAAGGTCTATGGTTCAAAGATTTTCCAGCAATTTACAGTGGTTTATCCCAGGAATGGCCTGACCATATCAAACCTATCATGCAGGAACTTGGAGGTAAGTTCTGTAGTTTCCAGATACAATTTTCCCCCCATATTTTTTTGTGCGCTGTATTGAAATTCTGTTATTTAATTTGTTGTTATAGTACTTTCAGTCATGAAATAACTGAGCACTGCAAAATCACGTTGGGGTGAATATCTGCTTGCTAGCTTCATTCCCTTTGTTTGAAATGTGTCTTAAATATTAGTGGCATCCTGAGGTATTCTTATGGTTCATATTTTTTATGTTTTAAAATTTCGCTGTGCTTTTGTTTTTATATCTAAGGACACAGCTTTGTGCAGTAAAAGCTCGTCAATTCGAACTTACAGTCAATTTGAATTGGCACCCTGGTCCCGGCACAGCCGTGTGTATTTCGATGAGGGAAACTCATAGGTCAAAGTGTCCATATCCACAACGGTTAATTCGAACTGGGAGCCCCCTGGCTTTCATCGCTTCTCGCGAAAATCGGCCCAGAGAGATCACAATGTGTTGCAAAACCAGACCAAACCAAATTTACTAGAGATGCAAAACAACAAAACAGCAGCATTTCTCCGTAGATGAGAATTCGGACGCTGCGCTGGAGCTCTTGGGCAAGCTGCAAACGATGCTCATGGAGTCACAACAGAAGAAGCGCAAGCAAATCAAATACAAATTACTGATCACTTTTAATTTTAGTTGTGTTAATTTTGCTATGTAAATGAACGTGTTTTGGAGCATAAATAGCGTCATATATTTCGACATTAAGGCTCATTGCTCACCTGAATGCATGTTGCTGCTTGTTTGTGGTGTATCACTGACTGTTCAATTAATTCTATTTGCTGTTAAAGCTCCATGAACTTAATTTACGTAATCACTTGCCACAAACGTGTTGTATCGCCTAATTCGCGATAACTAGTCCAGAGGTGCCTCCTTTGGGTTCTGTCCGTGCAGTGTGGGACAATGTCCATTCATTGTAGGGCCCGCCTGCCCGCTAATTCGAACTCCGCTTAATTCATACAGTTTTATAGTCCCTTTCGAGTTCGAATTAATAAGCTTTTACTGTATTTTCTTATAATCCCTGTCTTGTTTCTTGTAGTAGTGGCAAATAGTTGTTCATATAATGTGTAGAAGGTGAAGTGAGAGAAGCAGCCAGCAGGCACATGCTGCCATTGATATGTATTGACAAAGCAACAATCGTCTATTGCTGGGCTAGTTGTTGCGACATTAGAAGGGAAGTGAGCACTGAATTTGTATGGGAAGAAAGAAATACATGGATAGAAAAGATGCACTTACCTATCCACGACGTTTCTTCTTTCCATACCGTTTCATTACTCATCTTCCTTCAAATATGGCAAGTAGAATTGCTGACTGTGTTCTTGTGCATAGACATCTTAGTCATGCGTAATTTAAAACCTTTTATTGTTGCTGATTAAGTTTGAGAACTGTTTCAGTTATGTTTGCTGTACTGTGCAGGTGTCATCTTTGTGTGTAGAGTGTACTATGTGTTGAAGGGTGCTACCAAGTAGGAAAGCATTAACCGTACTCCGTTTTGCAATGTGTTAGCAGCAAAGTTGACTACAGCGGGTACCTTCCATTCAGGAGCATGATCATGTGAAAGTGCTGGGTTCCTCTGCTGTGGAGCGTGGTCTGTTCTTCAAAATGCACAATTTGACGCCACACTTTGCTGCTGACGGCGAAGTTCTTTTTGTCTCCATAGTTTCAGTGCTAGGTAGCAAGAAAAGTTCCTTGGCGTCTAGTCATTAGTGCATTTCAGCAAATTTTCAAACCATCAGTCGTGTTGGTTCTATGTAAATTTTTTGCTGCGTCAGTCAGTGATGCAGTCATGTCTTTCTAGTTGTCCTAGGTAACGTTCTGTAGTCAACACTTATAACTGCATTGATACGCTGCCTGCCATCTTTTATAAATACACAACTTTCTACAATCGCAAATACTGCCTCTTAGCCTTGGGCACATTTGCAAAGTAATGATGATGCCTTTTCAAATTTTCTAAATTGTGATGTGTACTAGAGTTGGCAGTTCATTTTATGAAGTCTTGGGCCCCCTATCTGACCCTAAGGCTTCATTGTAAACTTTGGTGTTGCACTAAATGCTGTAAGGCATTAAAGCAAAAGAGCTCTTCAGATCGGATCATTATAAATGATTAACAAAATATTGAACTGTACAGTTTCAATGCCGCCAGAAGATGAGCTTCATTGCCAGTACAAACGCTTCCCCTTGAGCTTTGCCAAGCTTCTGCAAGCAGCATTCTTTCCCTACCGTTTTCCATGTACTGGAGCCAAGGAATCACATTCACTTGACAAGCACTGCCTCTGGGTTTTCCTTATCTTCTTTTTACTTTGTGGCACGTTTTACTATAGCAGCATTGCACATTCTGAATTGTATGATCAACAAAAGTCACACGTCAAGGTCAGTGATGTTGCAAGCAGTGCGTAGAGCATTAGGCATTAGTGCATCTGTTCAGTTGTGAAGCCAGTAGATGCACAACTACCTCGAGAGGAAAGGTCCGTAGCGTTCTGTTTGAAACTTCAACCATTTCCACTCCACAAAGCCATTTTCAACTTTTCAGGCACAGTCACCAAAGTGTGGTTTATACACCTTGCTCATTCATTTAGAATACCTAAACCTGGTGAGGAACCCTATAAAGGGCCCCTCACCAGGCCATATGGCAAATTTTAGTTAGACGCTGGAAGTTGTTTTGTGCCGAACAAAGAGCATTATGCCCCAAGAATTTTTCAAATCTGTTCATTACGAGCTGAGAAAAACAATAATTTGTAGCAGCGCAGAACCACGGTGCGAGGAGGCGAGCTTCAAACCCTTGCCACTCGCCCTGTGTAGCCTTCGCAAACCAAATCCCTTCCCTGCCCTCTTCAGCATCGCAGCCGGAGGATGACATGATGCATACGCATGAACACATCATGCGCATGGCGTGCCCGAGCCAGTCCGAGCGCGCGAACATCATTGCACTGCCGCTGCCTTTTTTTTTATGTAGCAGCTGTGGCCGTTGTATCTGCATTCTCTGTGATGTACTGCCTGTTTCTGCAGGATGGGCATGAAAGCTGCGACATTTGTGCAGGCGCGAGACTAGTGGTATTAAGAGCCAGCATGAAGATTTAGGTAGAAGCAGGAGGATAAATGAGCTTAATGAACGCTGGAACGGGGTGGAAAATTACAGAGTTGCGTCGTCAGGGCTGGCATCTGCTCGACGCGCAAACCACGGTAACACGAACTCATGTGAAACGGAGACAGATTAGTCCCACATCTCGCGGTGATTCGCAGTAGAAAAAAGAAAGACACGCAGGTATTCCGTTTGTCTGTCTTAATATTTCTCTCAAATTTTATTAATCTGTTCAAGCAACAAATTACACAAGCTACACATGTCGCGTAAAATAATCATCGCAGTGTCACGTGCTACTGTGGGCGACGTCTGAGCACTGACATCTACGTAGGGCCATTCCTAGTAGTACGTCATCCCCTCCTCCTTTGGACGCGCGACCGTGAGACGAAGGGAAAGCAGCATTCACCTTGAAATTTGACCTATTTCCGCGCCGCATAGCGTTTCCAATTTTGGCAGACGTGATCGTGAACGCCCAGTGTATGCATTGTGCTCATCAGCTCAAAATGGTCAGACCTGGTTAAGTTAATTTTGGTAAAGGCAGACTTGCACCCACAGCAGTTTCACTCCCTCCTCCTCCTCTTTTATTCATTTGCGGTGTTGCTGGCTCAATTTTGTTGAAGTGCTTTTTCAGACCTTCTCAATGTTGGAGCGATAATTCCTTAAAGCTTTGTCTGTGAGGAGCTTGATGCTGGCATTCATAATCGATTATCAGTTTTGTAGTGACTACATCTTGTGTTTTTACTGATATATTGTTCTTTTTATATACAGTAGGTGATGGAAGTTGGTTAGCAAGTGTAGTTTCAGTTTTACATTAGTGGAACAGATGGTACAAGATGTCTAAGCATATGCCATTGCTTAGACATCTTTGTTCAGTCAAGGATTCCATGGCGCCTTAGTAAATGGGGCTTAATGCTCACTGTGCATGCTGCAACATCCCAATTGAACATGGACTGATCAAGGTCCACTAGCAACAATAATAGAAAGTCGCAGGTTCGATCCCATCTACAGCTGTCGCATTTCGGTGGAGGTGAAATGCTAGAGGCCAATCACTTGTGACTTTCATAATAATAATGATAATATCTGGGGTTTAACGTCCCAAAACCACGATATGATTATGAGGGACGCCGTAGTGGAGGGCTCTGGAAATTTCGACCACCTGGGATTCTTTAACGTGCACCCAAATCTAAGTACACGGGCCGCAAACATTTTCGCCTCCATCGAAACACTTGCTACTTTCAGAAAGTCGCATGTCACTTGACCTGGAGATCTGAAATATTAGCACGTTACATCACTAAACATCGTACTAAAAATGTTTGTGCATGACTAGTATTGAGAATGTGAGCTAGAAGTTTTTCTACTGCACTGCGGTACAGTCATCACACTGCTTTAAATGTGAAAATAATAGTAATAGTAATAATAATAATAAATACAATTTTGTTGCTTGTTTTAGTGACCAATGGTCATTACGTTTCTCTTGTCTATGAGCACAGCCTCTAGTTCACACGTCTGTTGTCTCAGGCCATCTTTTCTGCTAAACAAATGTTGAAAGTCTGGAAAAGCGGGTTTGCTGCCGTTCCGGCAGACCCGGTTCGAATGTTGGCATTGAAATTCGATAATCAGTATCTCAAATTATGTGAGATTTTTTTTTTATTTCTTAAGTATGAGTATGGCATATATTAAGACACCCTACAACTTTCCCACACAAACAGCTCCACTTGAGTTGTTAATTAAAAAATAATTAATTAACTTTTGTTAAATGGGTATTTCAATGTAACTTCAGCACTGGCAAAGTATTTCCGCCTCGACATAGAGTTTGTCTGTGAAGGCAACAGGTCCCCGACTGTCGTAGTATCCTTATTAAAAAATCTGTATTGTCTAAAAAATAATAATAAAACACCCTGTATAAATACAAGCCTGAGGTGCTGTCATGAGAACCTTTTAACACATGCATTTTATGTCTATTCTTTATTCTTTAATGAAAACTTGTGTTCAATATTATCAGCTTTTATGTTTAGCTTTGTGTTGATATGCACGGAGAGTGTGTAAATTACATTGCAGAGCGCACAAGACGGCGAGCCCTGATGCTGGTAGCCAAGGCATATTCCTCTATTTCCCTCGATGATGCCTCCTCTTTTCTGGGTATTCCCAAGATTCAATTAGCTGATGGTAAGAAGGGTCAGCGTGTTCATGGAAGTTGATGGTTGCACTTGAATTCATTTTTTTTCTTTATTCCCCCAGTTGTGAGTCCATTGGGATGGTCAGTTGATGCCGCAAATGGTATGGTTTTGCCAAAATACACAGGTGAGCACTTATGGCATATGTGAGAAAGCATATTTTGGAGCTTCTTTTTCTCTATTTTTTCTTTTTTCACATCTGGGCTTGGTAGTTGCATTGGTGGGGGTAGTATTAAAAAAGGCCATTTGCCAAACTTCCATCTCCATCAAAATAATGATCATCCTGACAAGTTAACAAGGGTTGTGAAAGTGTTGCATGGACAGGAATAGAAGGGACTAGACAACATGAATATGGTCTGAGCCTGTTTTTTCGTTATTATTCGAAGTAACATTGAATTACAGTTGAGACCTTTTAATAATAAATACTTTTTTCGCGGGATCACAGAAAAAAGAAAACTGGTGTAGCTGGGAAACAATACAGGGTGTGTTTTTGTTGTTGGTTTGTTTTTAGACAATACAGATTTTTTTTATAAAAATGCTATGACAGCGAGGCCCCTGTCGTCTTTGCAAACAATCTCCACGCCGAGGCGGGAAACCTTTGCCGCACCTAAGGTTACATTTAAATGAGTAACAAAAAAATTGTTAATTGACTTTTTAATTATTAGACCAAGGACCGTTGTTTATGTGGAAGAATTGTAAGGCGTGACAATTTATGACATGTCCACTTTTAAAAAATCTAAAAAAAAACCCCTGCAATTTGAGATCATAATCACCAAAATACAAGGCCCCGATCGAGGCAATACTGAAACTGAGCAGACTGGGCGCTTGGGAAACTGTCAGCCATGTTGCATCAGACGGGAAGCTCATGTGACAATTTTTTTAAAAAAAGACGCATCGCAAGAGTGTGGTCAGGAAAAACGGCAAGTCATCCCAAATACCCAAATAGACCTCCTATTATTTACGTTTGGTGCATAGTGCTTATCTGTTTCTTTCGCGCTGTACCCAAGAAAACAGCGATTTCCACTTTTTCTTTCACTGTACAGCTTAAAGCTAGGCGGCAGCCGCTGCGGCGCTACTTCTCGCAGACAAGCGAACGAGTTCTTTGCACTTCTTTCGAGCTTAACAAAGAAACGGATAAGCGCAAAGGACTAAACACAAAGAATAAGTGGTCCAGTTGTGTATTTGAGACGGCTTGCCGTTTTTCCTGACCATGTTCTGCGGCGGTGCGCTCAGTTTCGGTATCGCCTCGATCGGGGCCTTGAGTTTCAGTGATTATGATGTCAAATTACGTGCTTTTTTTTTTTTTGCGATTTTAAAAAAATGGGCATGTCATAAATTGTCACGTCCTGCAACACCTCCTTATAAACAATGGCCTTCAAGCTAGTAATTAAAATGCTAATTAACGATTTTTGTTAATTACTCATTTGAACGTAGCTTTAGGTGTTGTAAAGTTTTTCCACCTTGGCGTAGAGTTCGCTTGCGACGACAGGGGCCAGACTGTCGTAGCATTTTTATAAAAAATCTGTATTGTCCATAAAAACACCATGTATAACGCGAACAGGCAGTTAAAATCGGGGAAAAAGTGTTGCTAAACAATAAAACTAATGCACAACAACTAACGCACAACAACAGAACAATTTATTCCTCGGTTTATGGCTTAAACAAGTCCTTTATGGAAGTCTGGTATTTCTTTCGCACCTCTGCATGAACTAGACCCTTTTCGAGAACTTGGATGGCATTGTGACAGTCCCCATCTCTAAACTCATTGATGTACCTCAGCACATCCAGTATAACAACAGTTCACCACGTATCAAGCAGGAACGTTGCGAGAATGACTTGTGAAAAGAGGATTCTAGTACATAGGTGTCTGTAAATGTTTTGTTGGGACTAGATGTGAGAAGCATTACTATAGATATGTGAGAAAATGTATAAGTGAGAAACATATAAGCAAGGAAAGATGACTTTTAAGGGCTCGTTTTTCTTTGTTAGACACAATATTAATGAGAACTAACAGACAATAATACCAAGGAAAGTATAGGGGATGGTGCTTGTAGCAATTAGGATATAAACGTGAAGAACGTAAAGTGGATGAAAAGATAACTCGCCACCGGCAGGGACCGACAGGCACCGGCGGTCCCTGCCGGTGGCAAGTTATCTTTTCGTCCACTTTACTTTCTTCACATTTATATCCTAATTACTACAAATAACATCCCCTATACTTTCCTTGGCGTTATTGTCTGTTCTCAAACATATAAGCAGTGTTCTACTGCTTCCACAGAAACATGTTACTTCACTGTTAATGGGTTTAAACGATCCGCCTTTCATGTAAGAAATATATCATGTTTAGAAATGTAAAAGTATGCATGGTGCGTACCTAATATTTTTCATGTGACTTGCTACTTTTTTGGCCTTAGCTGTGAACAGCATTACCTGCTACGTATAATATTGAGTATAGCAGCCACCTCATTAGAGAACTCCAGATGGTCAAAATCAAAGGTGCGCCTGCTGTTCATTTTGTGGTTTTGGCATGTAAGATCACATAATTTACTTTATTATAGCAGCTACAGTGAAAGTGATGTGGTGGAACGACAATACTTCGTTATTGAATGGGCAGGCTGCAAGTAATGGAAGTTCAAGTGTAGATGTATGCCGGCCTGGTGATACCGTTAGCATTGTGTTCATATGGGCAACTTTTTTTTTTAGTACTCTTAACATGTGATTGTTGAGCTACGAACTGGCGTTCACTTGTTTCTGACTGGCTGTTTCTTTTCTCTCTCTCTGTTCCCCTCCCAGTTGTTAGGCATGAAGATTCAACGCCAAGTGAAGAACAGTTGGCAAAACTCACAGACTTTGTAGCCTTCCTAGAAAATTGAGCACTGCATACAGGTTTATAAAACTTGAAGTGAAAATTAAATTGTGACAAGTTGATTGTATTTTTCTTTTGGCTGCAGTCAGTATCATTATGCCAGTCAATACACAGAATGCTGCGCATGGTGGTAAATGCTGAATTTTATTTACATTGAGAATGACACCAGTACATACAGGAATATTACCATCTTTTCCTGCAGTATGTTTCTTGTTGGGGATGCATTGTTACTTGGTTTCCAGTGCAGCTGTAGGGCTAAACTCTGTGCTGCAAAAGAGGTGGGGGAATCACTCAGTAACATCAATGTGCCTTTCGCAATCAAAATGAAATGCCACATGCTATAATGTGTTATAATATGCTATTATTATTACCTTATTATTAAAGTGATGCCTGGCTCTTTGGTGATTAGCATAAAAAAATTTTTCTCTAGTATACAACAAAGTAATAATCTGCATTGTTTCTCTAGCGGGTAGATGACCACAAAATAGTAGGGTTTCGCATATCATTCATCCATAGAAATTGCATATCCTTACTGGTCGGTAGCACACACACTGGTATGTACCCTGTGTGGTACACTTGTGCAAAACTATGGGTATCGCGGTTGTGGAGTGGGGTTCAATTCCCACTCCATCTGTAGAGTAGAGGTCCTTGTAATTCCACACCTCTGAAGTCCTCAAAATGCAAGGTTTGGATTGTTCCCACTCCTAGGACGGCCTTTTTTTTTTTTTTTTTTGCGAGAACAAACACTTTGTGGTCTGCTGCTCCTGCAGTGTGTTGGGTATGATATAATACAAACTGTTTACATGAAAATTCTTTCTTCAGTTCTGATCTTGGTAAATTTCTGCCCATGTGCAGTGAACACATCAGCATTTGCACATGCCTGGTCAATACAGTACACATACTTTAGGAACTTTTCACTTTCATTTCACTAATCACACATACTTGAAAATGATGTGTACGTAATGGATTTGACACAGAAATACATAAAACTAATTTGAATGAAAGCACACACAAGCTGCTTCAGTTGACAAAATCTGTGATGGTGTAAAAGTCCCATTTAACTCTTAGCCTTCTTGTTCATAAGAAAACTATAAAAATTTACCAGTCATTACATTGCATTGCATTGTCCGTGTACAAATTAGAAACAGTAAATGATGTTTGCAGTACCCATGACATAGGTGCTGCTGAAAGGGGGAATAAGGTGTTGGTGTGTGGAATCCTGCACTTGAATGCTTAAAATTCAACAACGGTTGCATAGCACTTATACTAGTGCTGCATTAAAGGGACACTAAAGAGCAAAATAATTTTTCTCGCATTAGTAGAGTGGTCTTCCACGATACCAAGAAAACCACGCTTGCTGCGAGAAGACGCTTAATAAGCGAGAAAACGTGCGAAAAGAAAATACAGTTGGCGACGCCACCTTGGAATTCCTGCACCATTTGCCGTGATGTCACATATTTTTGATGGCGCCTGCTTGGGCCTACGTAGTTCCTAATCGGTTAAACCGATGTACATCGTCCTCTGAGAGGGCCAGAGACTCGACATAGCGAGTTTGTGGAAATTTTGTCGAGCCAGTGGCGCCAAAATACGTTAAATGCTCTTTGAAATCTTTTACGTCACGAATTACAAAGTCCGGTGCAAAATTTATAATTGAATCTTTGAACTTGGTTTTCTCCTCTAATAATAAACCTATGGTGGTGAAACAAACTACGCAAGAGTTCTCCGAGCACACTTTATCAATCTAAACCAATTCATTGTTTCTCTTTAGTGTCCCTTTAACATTAAATACTGAACAGAGAGTTGCCGAATAGACCCTTTTCATAATCTGCAAGTGCACTTTCCTGCACTGCATATTTGCCCAACTGTGGCAGCACCTGTCGTGCTTCAAGGGGAGAGGAGGTCATGGTTACACATGCTGGGGCTTGTCTATTATGCATGCTTATATTGAGAGAGCCGAGTCTACATTTTCCGCATCATAGCGCTAGCAAACTGCTTGAACGTGCTGTTTTCAGAAGTGACTTCATCGCAGGAAAGCTAGCTTTACAATTATGAAAAGGGTCTATTATGGCATTTCCTTGCCCCCACAATAAGAGACACTAGAAAAGGGAAGCTATATAGGCAGATGTTGCACTAATTTTTTATGACCGATGCGAGCAGTCAGAAATTAGGCATGTTTGAATTCCAAAAGAGTAACTAAATGCTGCTTTAGTTACGTGAACTTCAACCTTGTAATGCACAAAGGTTCCCGGGTCCTCAGAAGCGTAGAATGTGTGCGGAATATACTATGTTCACAATTTAGTGCAGCTGAGGTAACCACTGAAAGAAACCAGTAAGTAAAATTTAAATGTAATGATTTGGCCATGTCCAACTTAGTCTAATTGAAAATTTACCAGTTTTGTAGTTGTGATTAAAGTAAGCTTTAACTGCGCTAGGACTATATGCTATCCTTTAATTTCATATTTCTTAATTTCATATTCGGAATTAAGTTGTCTCACTTGCAAATGAGTTCTACATTTACAAATACTTTTCATTCGCCCTGTAATTATCGGCACTTGGTAACTACTTAAGCACTGACATTAGTACACCATAAAGTGTGATCAACAGTAGGAAGCCTAATTTAGTCCACTTATATACAAGTTTACCGAACATTGCAAGTTATGAAGATCATAAATTTATTTCGGTAGATAAAGGGGACCGAAAACCCCTTTGTTGTACATTCCTAATTGTGTATGTTTGTATGTGCCTGTATATACACATACAAAATGCAAAAATTTGGGTGAGGAGGGGTCGGTTGAACCTCGGCCCCGCTGGCTCCGCCAATGATGAGGATGACTGCAAAAAGAAAACTGCAGCGGTTGAGGGGATATTGGCCACCTTATATAGAGTCGTTAATGAGAAAACACCAACGTAGTTTGACTGGTGCAACAAATATGAAAACAACACAATCATTCACATGCATGTTTTGTTCCTTTGATGAGAACGTCCCTATAACACCCATATCAGGTTTTTAATGATGGCTTTAGTCCACCCTCGTAGAGGCAGAAAAAAATATTGCCACCATCCCGCCCTGCCAACGTGAATGTCCAGCAAAGCTGTATCGAACACCACGTGCTAATGGGGGGGGGGGGTAATATTACTTTAGAATAATGGCAGTGATGATCGCTTTGTGGTCGATTTCGTTGAGTATTGTAATTCACGCTGCTGTTCTGGTGTCTATAATTTCCATGGTCTGCCCATGGCAGAACTGAATGGGTTGCTAGGTGGGTCTCCCTTTTCTATATGAAAGTGAGAAACACGCGGGAGAAGGAAGGGCCGTTTGACGTCATTCAAAGGTCACGTGTGAAGTGCAAAGCAGCTGCAACCTAACCTTTACCGGGCACGTGTGGGAGGTTGTTCCCATTAGAGCACTGCACGGGCCCGGGCCGGACCGAAAGCCCGGGCCCGGCCCGCGGGCCGGGCCGTCCGAAGCCCGGGCTGAGCTCGGGCTTGCTCGGGCTGCTCGGGCGAAGCCCGGGCTGAGCTCGGGCTTGAAAGTGCGGGCCCGGGCCGGGCCCGGGCTTGAAGCCGCGGGCCTGGGCCCGGGCTTGAGGCTGCGGGCCGGGCCGGACTCGGACCAGCTCATTAAAAGGCGTAAGTCGGGCCTTCGAGCACACGCGAACGTTATGCATTGCATGGTCTAAGGCATGGAGGAAGAAATACTAAGGAGAGCAAGGAGAGGCCCTGACGTCACATTCGTGTAGCCTCCACATCGCAAACACCCGCATCGCCTCCTAGCGAAGGCGCAGCGAAACATTTCGCGATTTCCGCCGCGACGTTTGCAAGCGCATGCGCGCATCAGGAAACTTTGCAGCCTTTTTTTTTGTTTGTTTGCTTTTCGCCGTGCAAGCGGTGTAGGCGATTCACGCTTGCTGCTCTTTGTGTGTGCTTTAGGAAAGCTACGCAATGCCCAGCTGTTGCGTATACCCTGTGCAAATCGCGTGCACTGTGGACAGTACCGGGTATCACTTTTCATGTGTACGTATTCGCAATGCCCATAGACTGTCGCGCCACCGAGCGGAATTCAGGAGCGTCCTCTCGAGGAGGGTTAGTAGACGACAAAATGGCGGTACTATGCAGTCGCTCCCTTGTTCGGCTGTGCTAGCCTCAGTGTTAACGCGTTGGCAAGAAAGGAACACTACGACTTTGCATGTTCCCTGCATCAGTGAACAAACCGGGCCCTCCGCGACTCGAGAAATCTGATTCGTTCTTGCGAGACGCGAAGTTTTCGTGAAAATACGTGGCAACTCGCGCTTTCAATGCTAGCCCACAGTGTACACATACTATCAGCGTCGTAAAACGTTCTCCGCGCCCAGACGTCTGTCTAATTGTAAACGTGGTGACGCGGAGTGGTCGAAGTCGTTCGGCGGAGGAAATTCTTCAGGTTGCTTTCAGCAGTGATGTTGAAAGAAACCATTTTGACGACGATGATTTTTCACTGGACGTAGAAGACTGTGAAAGCACCGAGAGTGACAGCGACGATGAACCACCAGCTGCTAACTCACGAAGAGCGAGTTGCACTTCACGTCCCCTCGTGCATTAATGTTCTTTCACGCTCGTAAGTCACTTTGATTGTATTTATGTATAATATCCTTGAGCGAGATCAAAATAAAAGCATAGTTCCTCTTGTGCGTTGCATGTATCACAATTATTGTGGATATTATGGAGCGCCGCATGCCACCAACACGCTCGAGCTCGACCAACGAAGCGAAATGGTTAGAACAATGGAACGTGCAGTCACGGCCACAATCCACACCTCTCGGCGAACTTCTTCAACGTTGCGAAAAGCATACGTGTGCATTCTTTTCGATATTCATGTTTCGATCGTGCTGATCGAACCTGCAACATGCGAGTGAAGTACACAGGGCTGGAGTCTCAGCATGGCTGTGACACAAGCGCTGCTGAATCCCATGTTAAATGCTTGTGTTCCGTTGAAGACGTAACTCCGCGTTTTCGACTGCGCAAGTAATGACAACGGGGTATCATCACAGAACACTTACGTTCGCAAGCCATCATCACGCGCAGCAGCGATGGCGCTACTCGCTGGCGGCCTCCTACTGCGGCAAATCCGTCAGGCAGGCTCGGTACGTACTACCTCGGAGTGCCGTTCAGCTCATACGTCAATTCTAGTTCATACAGGTTTATGTAGCACGCACACGATTTCGCAAAACATCGTTATGCACGGTAACGGAGCTGAAATATAACCTTTCACTTCGCAGCAAATAATTAGGTGCCGAGTACTTGGCACTTTCCATGGTTTGGGAAAGTATTTTAGTCTCATATCCATTTCAGCACAGCTCATGACTTCATCCGGTGAAAGTGGCACGGGCCGTACGTCCGCACGCCCTATCTGTTCCTATGCTAAAAAACGGGTTGACCCTCCTCCTGGCGCCATCTTGAAAAGCACGGCGCGCCACCTATAGTTCGTGGGCATTGCGAATACGTTTGCTTCATTATACTGATCACTAAGGCATGGTATTTGCGTGCGAAGCTCTCGGATGTGCGCTCTGTTGCTTGTTACTCATTCTGTCAACTCGGAACACACGTGAAATTTCGTTTTTGGCGTCTGACGCGCCGTACATACCATGCGCTGAAGGCATCGTACGTTTTAGAGGCTGTGTCGTTCAAACGAAAGGGCAATAAGCTTTTGTTATCGGACTACGTGATGTATGTATTGTGCGGTGTGCGCTCGCTGCGTGCTTGTGTTGTGTGCGCACTGGAATTACAAACTTTACATGCACGGTCGCGTATACAATACAGTGGTGTCCTCTTTTCGACGTGAAGTTACGCCAACTATAGGTTGGCGTTGCGCCGAATAGCTACAAAGAACCGCTAATCGGGCAATAGATATGAAAATCGGGCTACGAGAAAGGAAAAGAAAGGCCGAACGCCCAGCAGAACGCGTAAGTCACTGCTAGGCGAGTTCGAATACGATAAGGAAGGGGCTGAATGTTTTTGAATACGGCACGTACCGGTACTTTCTGTGCCGTTGCACAAAAACGCTCCACGAAGAATTTCAGCACGCAGCGCTCGGGCCTGCCACGCACGAACAGCCTGGTAAACGTCTGCTTGCAACATTTTACTACGTGCGAACCGCACTATACGCGCTAAGTTTACGCCGCGACTACAGATTCGAGCAGAAGCGAACCACCGCGGAGAGCACGCCGCGGGGCGTCTGCTGTTTTGTTTGCCCCATACCGGTTTGTTTGCTCCATAAATCTGACGTCACTTCCGCCACACTTTTCGCAATGCATTGGGATACGATAGGGCCTCTCCTTAATTGTTCCTTCCTCCATGGTCTAAGGTATACTGTGCCAAGCTGAAGTGACACGTACAAAGAGCTGGCTCTTAGTAAAGCTTAGCAATAAAAATAGAAAAACAGTTGAAGTGCTATTTTTTTCACCAGTATAGATATAGATTGGCACTGTATATTTTCACTAACGTTTCGTCTGCTGGACCAGACTATGTCAAAGTAACGAGTACATCATTGTGGGTTTCCTTATAAACACGCCAGATCACGTATATATATATATATATATATATATATATATATATATATATATACACGCACATTTCATTTTGAAATGTATATATACATTTCATTTATACTCCTTGGTATTACGTGCCAAAACCACGATATGATTACGAGGCACGCCGTAGTGCCACCGGATCAATTTCGAGCACCTCGAGTTCTCTAACGTGCGCCTAAATATAAGTATCTACACGGGTGTTCTTGCATTTCGCCCCCATCAAATTGCAGCCGCCGTGGCCGCGGGAATCGCACCCGTGTCCTAGGACTTAACAGCGAAACAGCTTAACCGCTGAGCTACCACCGCGGGCAAAGCAACATTTCGATGCATGTACACACCGGATTTTCCGTCCGATCGCCCGCTACAAAGCGCACGGCATCATTAATAATCATCAACAACTAATATCCTCTAGCGGGCCCGGGTCGGGCCTGGTCATGAACAACGCGCCCTGGATAAGTTTAGTAATGAACGCCCGTGCCCTGGCCGGGCCCGGGCTTGGAACGACGGGCTTGGGCCGGGCTCGGGCTGGGTACGGTCAAGTACGCCCGGGCCCGGGCTCGGGCTGCATAAAGCGGGCCCGGGCCGTAAAATCCGGCCCGTGCAGCGCTCTAGTTCCCATTGTTCACAGGCACCTTATCATCCATCATGCGGTTTCGATGTCTTTGTGGTTTTCTTTATTGAAACGAATACTGAGGTCTATGCTGTATGCCTGATTGCAAAGAAAGATATGCCGTCTGCCTTCAATTGTTAAAGGGCCCCTAAACCACCCAGAGGTCTAAATTTAGTTGTGGCGTTGCATTTGTGCACGAGTCTACAGCGAACGCTAGCGGAGTTACCCGCGTTTGCTCGTTTCGCTCTTTCCTGCGCTACGCTGCGTTCGTCGGCTCGTCTGTCCACCTCTTCGAATGCGATTCCTCTGCGTCCGAGGTGAAAACGCAAGAAGCGCGTGCATCTGCTAACAGAGGAGCACGCCAGTGTCTGTGGTGAGTAGTGGGATTTGCCCAATTTCTGTGGCACATACGCGCTATAGGTGTTTTGCGCTCACGCCACGAAAATTTCAGACCAACGATAGGTATACAGTTTCGCTGTAAAAATGTTAGAAGGAAGCATTACGCCATGCAGGTATTGTCAAGCCAACGCTAGTGCGCCGCGTTCGCTAGTGCGCAGCTTAAGTACTGCCTGTGTGGAGGCGTGCGCTCGCTCCTTAGCGAGTGCGCGCCTCTACACAGGCCGCGGCTCTAGGTCAATCTTTCGTGCCGCCACCGCCAAAGGCGCTGGCTGCGTCCAAGTTAACTGCGCGCTCGCGCTGAGCATGGGCGTGCAGAGGGTTTCCCACAAGGGGTGGGGGGGTGGGGGGGCGAAGGTTTATCGCAACGTCAAAGTATGGGGCAGACTTTGCCCCCCCCCCTTAAGCGACAAAGGGGGGGGGGGTGCTCACGCCTATGGCGCCGAGCAGCGTTTTTGTGTTGTCTTCTGGTAGTTGCTGCTATAAAAGCGGCTGAATGGCAGCTTTATCATGTGTTTCTCTTTTCTTCAAGTAGATAACCTGAAACAAAAAGCATCAGCTGCACCCGAAATGCGAAGCTGTGACATCACGCCAACGTCGCGACAGCTAGCGTTCGCGGACGATCGGTTGCGAGCTGTCGCAACGTTGCCGCGGTCAACAGCGCAGGCAGAGCTGAGAAAACGCATCGCATTGTCTGTAGCTTCAACGCGTCTCCGAAACTTTGAGATAAAGTGACTTTCAACACTAAACGCGCAGGAAGACGGCGCACACGAAGTTACTAGGCATCTCAGCCAGCCTTCACCCCCCGCATAGCACATGCAAAATGGGCGTGCGGGCCTCCGATGCGCTGTGTCAGGAGACACGAAAGAGAATATACGTGAAAGCGCGCTGCGCGCTCACTTCCTTTTTGCGAAAGCGTGAAACCGAGGCGATAAAGAAGAAGGTAAAGAAGACGTGGGCCTAGCGCAGCAGACGTCATGGCAAGCTTCCGCGGAGCGACGCCGGCCGCTTAGTATAAGAGAAGTGGCGTTCGCGAGGGTCTAGCTGGCCTAGTGGATTGTGTGCGTGACCGAAGTATGGAACGCCATAGGAGGCGCGACAAACACGAAATGAGGCATGGTGAGCCAAACCGCTCGTCAGATATTTTTCTCGAATTTGTATTGTAAATTACTCTATCACGATACCAAAAATCAGTTTCATCGCAATGGCGAAGCAATGAATGCGATATAGCAACAAATTGTAATATACGAAGTAAGGCTAGCAGCTAACTCTTTTGAATACGATCTCGCGTAACTCTACAAAACGCTAGTGTAAGAGAATACGGCCGCTCTACGGAGAGAAGCGGTTTTCGTGTAATCTCTTCGCGTTGAGAGCACAGCTCGTAAAAGGGTATATACCAGCCGTTTGCTGATGCCTGCGATTGCGCCCTTATAATCAAAGTTCACAGTTGCTGCTCGAGCGACACAGCCCCCCCCCCTCCTCTCCACCGGCGTCCCTTCATGCTCCTTCAAGACGGGCGGGGTGTTTACTCATTGCTTGAGGAGCAATCGACGGCAGTCCTCGCACGCGGGCTGATGTTTTCGCATGCGCCCTCCATGCGACGGAGATGGGCCAGCTCGTTTCATCTCTGCTTCAGCCGTGTTCGTCGCCAGCACTCGCGCGCTTTTACTCGTGGGTAGAACATACGGCGCGCGGGGCGATGTTATCGATTTGTACTTCATACGGAACATGACGGCGACGTCAAAAACCCGTCCAGAGTGTCCATATAATTGATATCGTAATAAAAAAACACCACGCTTGCTGCGAGAAGACGCTTGGTAAGAGAGAAAATGCGCAAAAAAAATGCGGGTTACGACGCCACGTTGAACTTCCCGGAACAGTCTCCATGACGTCATAGATTTTGATGGTGTCTACTAAGGCCTACGTAGTTCCTAATTGGTAAAAATGAAGTAGATTGTCTTCATACCAAGTTTCAGGACATTTCGTTGTGCCATGTGGCCAAAATACAAAGAAACACTTTAAAATCCGTGACGTCACCATCGGAGATTTCGGCGGGAGATTTAAAACTGAAACATTTGACGATTTTCTCATCTATTAATAAACATGAGGTGGTGAAATTAACGACACTATAATTTTTAGAGCACAATTTATCAGTCTAAACTAACTGATGGTTTCACTTTAGTGTCCCGTTAATGCATCGGAACTCAGGCTTTCGCCTTCGAGTCATCATAGCGATAGTTTAAGAGACCCTCGCAATTTTTCTTTTGAAAATTCTAATGTCGATAATCTTGTGTCCACAGGTTCATCATTAGAAAAGAAAATGAAAGTCATAGTTTCATGTCCACATATCGTACTGAATCCCCAGCACATGGATGTCAATGTGACGTCACGAGTTTCGGCGCCCCTATCGTATCCGCATTGGCTCAATAAAATTCTCATCTGGCTCCCTTGAAACGCAGTGTACTTCATTTTTATTGATAAAGGATTGTATGGCCCCTACAGCTGACGCTGTCAAAATCCATGACGTCACGTCGAGCTGGTGCGGTAACTAGGCGTCACCATCTATATTTTCTTTTTTTTTGAGAAGTCCGAGCACCTTGTCCTCAAAGCAAGAACGAGAGGCAGGCCTCCCATATACGAAGAGCCCGACCCTAACGTCACCCTAAATGGGACAGCAATTCCAAAAGTCGAGACGCTACGAGTTCTTGGACTTCACATCCACAAGGATGGATCGGGAGCGGCCACGTTACCGAGACTCCAACGGACACTCTCGCAACTCACGCATCTCATCAAGAGGATCGCAAACCAACGAAACGGGCTCAAGGAACATGACACCCTACGAATAATGCAAGCTCTGCTCACCAGCCGCATCACGTACGGCACGCCGTATCTCACACTGAAGACCGCAGAAATAGAAAAACTTAATATTATGATAAGAAAGGCAACCAAAGTCGCCCTGGGACTACCCCCCATGGCTTCAACTACACGTCTTCTTAAAATAGGCGTCCACAACACGTGGCAAGAGCTCGCCGAAGCTCACAAGAACAGCCAGCTGGAACGACTAAAGCTCACGCCTACCGGGAGGTCAGTGCTCCGGTACCTCAAGTACAGCGAGACGTACATCGCCGATGCAGACCGGAAAAAGCGCATCCCGCTGGACGTTAGAGAGTCCCTCTTCATCGCGCCTATTCCGCGCAACATGCATCCGACATTCCATAAAGGTAGACGAAAGGCTCGAACTGACGCTATTAAACGAAAGTTCAAGGAAGACCCGGACGCCCGCTACACCGACGCTGCCAAGTATCCGCGCAGAAACGCGTACGCTGTCAGCGTCGTAGACTCTCGAGGCCGAGAGTTAGCGTCGGCCACGGTCAAGGCACACAACTCAGAAGCAGCGGAAGAAGCGGCAATCGCTCTCGCCACAACCACATGTACAGACGCCGCGGTGATCTTCACCGACTCGCAAGCAGCTTGCAGGAATTATGCGAAGGGCCGCATCTCAGCCGATGCACTTAACATCATAAAACGGCGAAGCACTCCACTCCCATACGCCTGTATAATATGGGTGCCAGGACATGAGGGTCTACAGGGAAATGAAGCGGCCCATGCCGCTGCCCGCGAGCACGTCAGCCGGGCTGTCCTTGACCCACAGGATACCCGACCCATGGCTGAAGAGGTGGAGGCGGTACAGAACACCTATTCGTCGCTACTTCAACACTACAGACTGGAGCGACGGGTGTACCCTCCACCACATCCAAAACTGACTAAAGAAGAAAGCGTGATCATCAGACGCCTGCAAAGCAACACACACATACATGGAATATTAATGCACCGCCTCTACCCAACGAAACATAGCTACATGTGCCCGCTCTGCGGCGTACCGGACACCCTGGCACATTTGCTCCTGGAATGCCCGTGTCATGTAGACCTCAGTATGCAACCGGAGACGGACGTCAATCCAGCATTAAACACGAACGACGACCACCTAACCGAAACGTGGGAGGCCAAGCTCGCCCTCGAGGACCTGGAAGACCAGCGACAACTTGTCATCAGGGCCAAGAGGGCAGTTGAAGCCAGAGGGTTCCTGGACTAGGGAGCCCTCCCACCTTAGGGTGATACCGAGCATCGCTCGGAACACTGTTTCACAAATAAACGTTTATTTCTCTCTCTCTCTTTGGGAGTTTTATAGCTTACCAAGGGTCATCTTGCTGCAAGAGTGGTGTGCGTTGTATTGTTGAAGGGTAATTTACTAACATAAGAGATTTTTTTTCTCGTTAGTGCTCCTTTAGCATGTGTGATGCCAAGGAGTGTACGTGAAATTTCCTTGTTTTTTACCTCTGTCGCAAGATCCCTTGGCCAGGTCCACGATGGTCGCGACAAGCGAGTTTGTAGTCTTCTGGAGGAAGTGCAGATTTAGGTCGTTCAGCGCCGTGATGTCATCACATACTTCGTGGTAGCACTCACGCATTGTTCCACGGAACGGTCCTGCGTTTGCAAGCAAACAGCAGCAGTCGAAGTTTATGCGCACAATTTTCCAACACCACTCTCGCACGTCTTCACAGATGGTTCGTCGAATAACTTTATGAGCGCCGTACTTCCTAACATGTCTAATTAGGACATGCTAGGAAGCACAGTGCTGACTGTGGCCAACAACTTCATCAAAAAATGTTTATACGGCAAGCTAAAATCTCGTGCATAACCCTCTGTTAAATCCATCTTGACCTTATATATTCTATACTACGCACAAATTTAAACAGTTAAATACTGAAATACGTGATTTCAAATAAATAATAATGGCCAGCAATAAATAATGGGTAAAACTTAACCGAAAAATGTTTGAAACAATATACGTTTTCTAATTAGTTAAGTTTCCTGCAGCTCACGCCATACGTGTGGTTTTCTAGAGGTATTTTATAGCCAGGATTCGAAATTGTAGAAGCTATGCTTGATATTGCTTCTACCAGCGAAAACAATTTTATAATCGTAGATATTATTATCTTAAACTTATATCTGAGGTGATGACTTTTTGATAGGGGTGTGCGAATATTCGAAAGTTTCGAATATTCGTCGAATATTACATTCGAAATATTCGTATTCGATTCGAAAGTCGTGTATTCGAAAAATTTCGAATATGCGATTCGATTATCATGCATAAAATAACTCGTCTTCCACATTTCTGCTGCGTTCGTATCGCTAAAAACGTCGCCGAGAGGAGCGATAAACAACGTAAGTACACGGAGGCACGATATCTGCCTACGACGAGCGCCGCAATACGTATTATTTATTGCTGGTGCATCTCCGACGTGCAGCGCTGTTGGCGATCATGTAACCGTACATTTTCAATATTATGCGGCCGTAACGTGCCGCACTACCACTCGTTCACTATACGGGACCACTTCTGAAGAAAGACAGTGACCCACGTGACTGGTGGCGGACTGTAGGCACCTTCAGATACTCCAGTCTGGCAAAGCTTTGCCCCGTGTAACTCCCTATACCAGCCACTTCTGTTCCAAGGGAGCCTGCCTTTTCAGTGGCAGGGGGGGGGGTGTCTCTGTTAGAAGGGAGCGCCTGCTGCCTGATCATGTGGAGCAACTCATATTTCTTCATGATAACACGTAGTCATTACTTTCATTGTGCCGTGATATCTGCTTGTGTTGTGATGTGCATTGTGCTAGCCTGGACATTGTGTTCCGGAGATAGCAGTGTATGTTGTGTTGCCAGTCAGGCTGTTAATGTTTTTTTTAATAGCTACATGTTAAATAAAATATTGTTACTGTGGAGGCATTTTTCCTTTGATATTCGATATTCGATTCGATATTCGAAGGTGGATATTCGTATTCGATTCGTATTCGAAAATTTTGATATTCGCACACCCCTACTTTTTGAGAAGTATAATTAATAACAGAAACACACATGATTTTTTTTCATAAATGAAAACAATTTCCCCATTGACGGCTATCTTCCCATTTGTTCATACGGCAACTTCCTCATTGAAGTTTCCCGTTGTAGTCAATGAGGAACTTCAAAAAAGCACCACTTGACATAAAAATTGCCTCTCAATTTTGACCAAAACGGAGATTTTCTAAATTTGTGATTTCTTCTCGTAAGCTTTACAAACTTCAGTGGTCGGAAAATATTTTTAACGCAAAATATACATTCTGTGGAGCAAACAAGATTACTCATGTTCATACATAGCGCAATTTCACCAAGAAAAAAAAGCAAACATTGAAAATTTTGCCAAAATTTCTAGAGGCGATATGGCTGAAAAATTGCAGCAATATTATTAAGCTTCAAACACCTTACACAAACGCATCTGCTTAATATGTCAACCAAATTTGGCATTGAAACAAGGCAGGATGCTCTCTGAATAAGTTTTCTGACAAACGTCACTCAGACGACATTCTGCTAAATTCGGAATGCTCCCACGTGAACAAAACATTTTTTCCTTCCGAAATATTCGAGCAATTCACTGCCTTCGAAACAATAAACAATAAATCAGCACTATTTCTTTCGAATACATTTGAGATGGTCGCCAAAATGGCTGGGACGTTTGGCGTGAAATGACCGAGAAGCAACTGCCGCTGAACGTTTAAAGAAGTCAATTTTGCTAAGAAGTCCGAGCATGGTTGCAGAAGGCAATAGTAATAAGCGTTTCGTAGGTATTCCTTACATCCATTCCTCATCTCGGAGGCTAGCGAAAGTGGGAAGTAGATATGGCATTAATGTTGTTTTTACTTTGGGTAAGATATGCGCTGCCGTGCAGAGACGTAATGACAGAGCGCAGTTTCCCAGGTTTCTTTCTTTCTTTCTTTCCTTCTTTCTTTCTTTCTTTCTTTCTTTCTTTGCACGCTGCAGGCAGAGCACGCAAGGCGGAACAATTGGAGGAGAGCGTTCACGAAAGGCGTGTGGGCTAGCAAATGAATATTCGGCTTAATTTTTTTTTTTTTTTTTTGAATGCGTGCTACACGCTGTGCTTGGCTGTTTGCGCGACCAAGCATGGCGAGTAAATTTCTAAAAAGTTGTGCGGGAATTAGTGCGAAAGCATACGAGAGACGATCTGCTCACCAGTGTCCGTGAGCAGGATGGCGCTGAGGCTTTCTCTATAGACCGGGTGGCTGTGGTACCAGAACATCACGTGGTCGCTCCGCAGGAAGTTTATGTGTTTGGCGAGGCTGGCTGCCATCGGTTGTGGCCCCAACGGTATAGCCAGGCTGTGAAGGCGGAAGTGAGATTTGTCCTCACGGCCCCAGGCGCGATTGAACGCCAGTGCCAACCGCTCGTCCATCCGCCACCGCGACATGCTGGCCAGAAAGTTGCCGCGGAAGCTGTCCGCCATGATCGCATTCACCACCATCGGGCTGGCCTACGCACGAACGTTACTCTATGTAACGACAGCAAATTTGGCCTACATGCGCTGGAGCTCACACATCGTCATTCGAGCGTGGGGGGTCATACCCTAACGTCCGCCCCGACCTTCCCATTTGCGCCTGCATGGATGGCGTGGGAGGAGGGGGGGGGAGGGGGGGGGTATATGGCTAAGAGCCGGAAGGAAGGTGTTATGAGAAGAGAAAGGTGGAAATTTATTTACGGTTGTCAGGACTCTAATAAAGTTCTTGTCATGTCATGTTCGACAATCAACACCTATAGATTTTCTTGCACATAAAGAAAGTCGTTAATGTAAGTGATTCGTGTCAGTTTGTATAATTTTTCTTGCACAACAGCCTAGCGCGTAACAGTTCAGAAGAGTAATAAGCTACAATTTAATAAATAGTAAATGTTATATTCCATGGTGGCTTTTCATTTTTCGTTACATGTCCGCGCAACGTAGCCCACAGGTGCGATTTACCTCGGGAAAGAGGAAGAGGATAGGAGGGTGGAGAGTCCGCTGGAAGGTTGTTTGGACCTCGTAATGAATATTCCTTAACTTTCTGCCTCCCCCATGGCAGAAAGTTAAGGAGGTTAAGGAAACTTAAGGGGAAGGCAGAAAGATATGTGAGCAGATGAGAGCTTGCGGGGATAACGCTGCCGCAGCAAGCACAAGACCGGGTTAATAGGAGAAACATAGGAGAGGCCTTTGCCCTGTAGTGGACGTATAGTCAGGCTGATGATGATGGATTAAAATTCCTGCGCACATCTTTGAATACAGCTTTGATAAGACTTATGAATATTGCTCAACTTACGTCTTGAAAATCAACGGGAATGTCTTGAGAGTACATTGTGTCGTTGTAGTGCAGTATGGTGTCCATAATAATGGCACCTTGAAACTTGGATCCATCTCGGAGCAGCTCGTTCGAGATCAGAAAGTCATGTACAAAATAGTAACTGCCGACGCACCCCTGCATTTGAGAAAAACCATGCAGTAACTTAAAGCCGATGCTAGCAAAACACGTCAGTTATATTGAAACCTTGAGCACTGGATCTGCTAATAGTTCATTGTTTAATAATTCGGGGACATAATTATTTATAACATATTATGATAATTGCACTATAACAAAGCTGCAAGACAAGTCCTTTACATTAAGTCTAAGAAAATTACTTCCCTTGTTAACCTGCTCGCGTGAATTCAAGCAGGCATGCTCGTTATTAAGGTGACTCAGTGGCTATCGCGTTCTGTTGCAACGCCTCCATAGATTAGGGAGCAATGTAAAAAGACAGTTTTATTTATATCGCAAGCCCATTAATAAATCCGCGCCAGTCAAAGTTAACGCGGAGCCCTCCACTGCGATGTGTCATGGCCCTCTCAAACCATCGAATCTAGGTAAGAAAGTTGTGATGAAACGAAAGTTGTGTGAAACAACAAGAAAGGACCGGCTGCCTCCACTTTATAGTGGAACCGTACCAACTTGACCGAATGCCAACGTTCGTTTAGACGATAAAGATAACGCAACTGTTCTTATTCCATTTTTCCTATGAAACCAAACATGCTTGTAATGCATATCGTCATGATCTCTGAAAATTGAAAGTGGGCATTATTTGTCAAATTAAAACTTTGATTTACAATGCTCTGGTGCTTTCAGCTCTGCAATACTGCAACCTTGTTTGGGGAACCACTACCAAGACAAATCTTACGAAATTGCATTTGCTCCAAAAAAGAGCTGTACGATGCATTGCCAATGTTCCTAGCTCGTTTTCTACGAAAGATCTGTTCGTAAAGTTTGATATTCTACCTGTATTTTTTATACGATTATCGCTTAATTTTAACCTACAAGTCACGCTTAAAGCCCAACAATTCTATTGTATTTTCGCTGGCTGATCTGAATGTAAACCGTAGCATCGGTTATACTAGGCATAAGGAAAAATGGCATGTCCCTACACCTCGAAGTAAATATGACAAACAATCATTAACACGCACTGTGCCCATCTTACTTAATAAACTCGCAAAGGAAGAGTTTGATCCTTTGTGCAATTCTAATCATGCAATAAGAATATACATATTCTGTTAGTCGTGCCAGAGAGATGACTGATGTTCTATATGAATTTTTTTTTTGTCACTTCCGTTAAAATCGCGTGCACCGTGTTAGCAAAGAACATGTGCTGTACATACCATACTTGTGTATGGGGTAGGAAAAAGTGTGTATGCATAGTTTACACTTTCTTTTGTAGGTACAGATTTTTATTTGTGTATGCATAAATATGTATGTATACATGCTCTCACTTTCTGATTGAAATTGTATCTTTGTCTCGCGTATTATTTTGTTTCAAGTGTTGCGTTCATTCATTACATTACTGCAATGTGCTGTTGTCATTTGTAAAAGGGGGCAGAACCCCTGTCAAGCTTCTTTAGCTTTTAGTCCTGTCTCCTCTTTTTCAATCAGCAAATAAAATAAAAGTGATTGATTGATCGATCGATTGACTGATTAATTGATTTATTGAGACCGCTTCAATAGGCCCGCAAGTATCGTGCAGGTCTCTAACGTTCAAGGGGAATACCATACACAAACGCAAAAAAAAAAGAAAAAAGGTTTAGCTGCAGTTAGCGCTGACTGTATTACGAAGGTAAAAATTCTTTTTTTTTTCGTCTTTTAGGATACGTAGAGAAATGATGAGCGTACCGTGCACAAGAGGCTTGAACAGAACGAGGGCTTACTATTTCTTCCATGTCCAGGGCGACGAAGATGACTGTATAGTTGAGATCACACTGGTGCATCGTCAGCACCCGCGCCGCCTCGAGCAAGGCGGCGACACCGGAGCCGTTGTCGTTGACACCTGGGACTCGTCAGCGTTTTGTTGCGATCAGTCACAGTGCGTCATCACACAAGAGGAATGTTCGCAGACAGGGCCCAAGTGAAAGGAAATTGTCAAGACGAATGTCGGTATGATGAGTCCTTACCAACTAAAACTCCACTTTCTGTCGTAAGCTTAGCAGCCCATGTATTTAAGCCACTGTACTACACGTTCAGGCTTCAATTCTTATTTATTTATTTATTTATTTATTTATTTATTTATTTATTATTTATTTATTTATTTATTTATCACTACTTTACAAAGCCCTCCTGGGGCACTGTGTAAGGGGGAGGGGGTCAGTACTGTAAATACACACATAAAGATATGAAAATTCAATAACACCTTAACAAAGTAGTACATAAAATACTATAGTATAAAAACAACTAATTATTAAGCAAAAGCCTCGTATGTCTGGCTTGTTCCTTTAGTATATATATATATATATATATATATATATATATATATATATATATATATATATATATATATATATATTCAAAACGCAGCTCAAGCGCTGCTCAACAGACAAATGAAGCAAGAAAAATATACGATGTGCGTTTAATTCCGTTTCCTCGACCCCGCCCCCTGTCCACACTCACCCCCCCCCCCCCTTTTTTTTTCTTCGTTTGTTTCTTTCTTACCAATGTAACGTCAGGATTTTCCGTTATCCGTCATATGGCCCTGTTTGACCACCTTAGCGCCAGTGAAACCCAGCGATCACTTATCCTTAACAACTTTTTAGTGCAAAAGACAACACAAGAAAGACGACAGGACAAAGCGCCTTGACCCGTCGTCTTTCTTGTGTTGTGTTTTGCGCTAAAAAGTTGTTGTGGGTTCGCACCAACTAAAGGCCGAGACAGACGGTACGATTTTCCATGCGATGCGGCGTCCGACACGGCGGTGGGAAAACCGGAATGGTGACCTTTCATAGCATCGGACAGCCACCATTCCCTCTCCCCCACCGCCGTGTCGGACGCCGCATCGCACGGAAAATCGTACCGTCTGTCTCGGCCTTTAAGGCCGAGACAGACGGTACGATTTTCCGTGCGATGCGGCGTCCGACACGGCGGTGGGGGAGAGGGAATGGTGGCTGTCCGATGCTATGAAAGGTCACCATTCCGGTTTTCCCACCGCCGTGTCGGACGCCGCATCGCATGGAAAATCGTACCGTCTGTCTCGGCCTTAACCCTCCAACGCACTGTGTTCAATCACTTATCCGTCGACTCTACACATAGCACGGTAGTTGGGTGCAAATTTAATACTAAAGCTCCCTTTCTGAAAGTCACCCACTGGCAGTGCGCAGATTGTTGCGGAACAAACGACTCATCCATGCGGATAAGCTAAAGGAAAGTTGACTCGTTTTTAATATCTGAACGCCTTTCTTTCAGAGCGGTTCTTTCGACTATATCTGTGTGCTTTCTCTCCTGTACGACGATGTCTATTTCGTAAACGTATCATGCCACAGTTCGTATCCAAGCAAAAAGAAAACGGACATAGCAAAACTCCATTGGGTTCTGTTCACCCTTTCATGCGCAGAAATATGTTTGGCGGCATGCTGCGGCAGTGTTATTCACACCTTTTGTCTTTTTGAACGTGTCGTAATGTGCTCCCAAAACTATGAGCTGATCCTCGGAGGTCCTCCTGTGTTTCCCAGACAGGACGCCAATAATATTGACACCCGATGCTGGCTGACTGTTGTCCATCTGCATTGCGGGGTGAGAAAAATTCTTGTAAGACCTGTCGCCACAGTTATCATCGATATAGAGCATATAGGGTCATCCAATAACAATGGCTCGCTCTTAGGTAGCCTATACAGAAGTCTGCCCATGTTTATTACGGCCAATCTGTACATGTTTGCATCAGTGCATGTGCGCTGCCGTGTACTATCACATTTCTTTCCTTCAGCGAACACAGCAGCCCTGCACGCGCATATGGCAACACGCTGTTTTCTTCTTTCACCGCTGTCATCGCCATGGTGTCTCAGACAACAGATATCAGTTTATAACGTAACAGTTTCTCAGTTGTCCAGACGTCAGGTTGTGAACGGATTGGGGTGTAAATTTAATGTATTTAACTCAGTAAATAATCTTCCGCAAATGAACTCCCTTTGTATGTTAACGATGCTTTAGGAATGCAACCATACTCATTATTTGGTGTAATATTATGTGGTCGTCTTTGTCAGATATTCGTACACGAATCGACTTGAAATTTTCGCTGTTAGAGCGCCCCTTATAATATAGCAAAGCCATCAAGATAGCAAAATATTTGTAGAAAAGTTTCCAACTCAAATTGACCTTCTATCGCACACCGTGTTTTCCTTTTACCCCCCTTTTAATTTTTTACGTTCTCCCGTAGAAAAGTTTTATTCCTTTCCCTTTCCATCTGCGCCGTAGCGCGTCAGAGGAAAGGGAAACATGATAAAACAAGGTAGACGTGCAAACACGGACACAAGAGAAGGGAAGAGAAGAAATGTGTTGTCTTGATCTCTTGTGTCCGTGTCCGCACGCCTGCCTTCTTATATGTGAATTCGTACCAACTGGCTCAACTTTCTGTCGTTCTACGCTTGAAAACGCCTCTGCTCTTCAGTAAGGAGCTCCCTACCTCTTGCCCGAATTTTTGATACTGGCGTAGCCACAAACTTGAACTTTTTTTTTGGAGGAGGTAGAAGGGGGGGGGGGGGGAGGGCGCTATTGAATGGAGATCGGAAGACGACGGGTGTTATCGCACGTCGTCTTACGCCAGGTATCTCTGGTACACAAATATATATCGGAGAAAGAGGGGAGGACGTTTCCGGAGGTACCCCCCCCCCTTCATTCTCCTATCCCGGCTACGCGTTTGCTGTTCAGTTTAGCCTATGTTCGTGGCTAATATAGACAAGCAAAAAAGCAGCACACGGAAAACGGAGACGAGGGAAGATGCAGACACAGCTCAGCGCTTGTGCTGTGGCTACATCTTCCTTCGTCTCTTTTTTCAGTACGCTGCTCTTTATTAGTCCAATCAGTACAGTTTACTATCCTCTTCTGTATTAGTGGGTCATAGCCCAGTTTCGTAATTCACCATGTTTTCCATTCCTTCGTAAGTTTTCATTGCTTTAAGACATGGTCATGACCCTGATTTGATGTGAATGAATTGCCAATTTCATGTTATTCTTTTTCGCCCGAAAGCAACATTGCTATAGAGTACATAATAACGTACGGGAACAACACTCATAAACGGTGCCTTCGGTATGTCATCAGTAAACTGCTATGCCGCAACTGATATACGATAAACTGAGGGGGAACTACGCCAGGCTTTACGAAATGGGCGACAATAGATCGCAAAAAGCACGGATCGTATCGCTAACGCGGTTCAAGGTAGGCAGGTCAACATAATTACCAAATCTTTGTAAAGCTCTCCGGTGAAGTTTTGGTACCGGGTCTCCAGTCCGTAGCCGAGAAATTCGTTGAATATTCGAACCCTGGCTTTTTCCTTTAGCTGTATGTCCAGGTCGTTTCTCATATCACTGAGGAAGCTTTCTAGATGATCCCTTAGTACTTCGGCACTCGATTTCAATGGCTCGGCTGTTGCGTTTTCATCCCGGTCTGGGGCCATGGATTCCTCAGTTTCGGCTCCGTCGGGCTCTCTCGACCTCCCGTAGGGGTAGCCGTCGAAGAAAGGCTTGTGGTCAGCGGTCTCGGGACTGTTTTGTGACTCTGAAGGATGCTCTGAGGCGAAGTACTCCTCGTCAGTGAGCACCAAGGTGGTCCTAAACGCTCCCAGAGGCCTGTGTCCAGAGCGAGCTTCCGTTATCCTCCAAGGCCGATGTCGTGGCCATGCCGGTTCCGAAGAATGCACGATGGGGCTGGCCACAGATCGCTTCGGCATTTTCAGCAGATGAGTGAGGCCGCTGGGCACAGCGCATGCGTGAACGTTCCCTTCGAAAAACGAATAAAGTAAGGTTGATGAGAAGATGTCTTCTGTTTACAGTTAATTATACAGCGAAGCACAAATGAGCGCAATATGGAAATAAGAACAGTCTGGTCCTGCACGTTCCTCGTTAGCCCGGTGCACTCGCTGCTTCGCTCACGAACTCACGAGACAGCCCGAACACTCACTAACTCAGCTGACTTCTTTCATAATGCGGGTAGCCAGAAACATGACTCCAATGTGACGCCCGCATGAGTGTGACGTCGGAATCTATCGCATTTTTTTTTCTTGAACTGTCATCTGTAAAGCTATTCCATATTTGATTTCTGAAAAAGCATAACACATGGAATCCACGACACGACATTCCGGCAATTCCAGCAAGGCCATATTCGCCTGCCAACAACAACAACATTCTCCTCACGCTACGTTCGAGGCACGTTTAGTGAAATTACAAAAATTCAATAGCCACACATCGCAACCGCGTTGTGCACGCTGTGGCGCGGAATTCTCCTTTTCTCAGCTTACATATATGGTTGAAAGGGGTGTTCGCTGGTGAAACGAAAAAAAGAAACGAAGCTGCCCTAATACTCTCGCACCATATGGCATAGCCTGTAATTATAACGATTGTTTTGTTAATTACCAAGAAGTGTAGTGAGAGACATTGAGACAAAGAAGGTGAGACAAAGGGTGGATGACCTGTGACGGGCGTCCTTCGCCCCGTTAACACGCAAAAGGGGTGTGTTTTTTTTTTTTTCCACACGTGATTTCGCTTTGTGCCGGACGGTCTGCGTATTACGACATGACCTTACCCGCCTCTGGACGCTGTCGTCCCAACTGCATCATTGTTTCTGTGCCGCCTTCAGCCGCGGCTACGCGTTCGCATGCTTCGTTTGACTTCGCTATCTCACGACAACGCTGCACGCAGCAGTGCGGACAGTGAAGGAGGCGCGATGTTTAGCGCTGGTATTTTCTACGTGTACAAATATCTCGGCTTTTGGTGGAGTTTTTATACAACGACGCGCTAGTCTTCAACTGACAAGCTTTCCTTTTGGTCGCGTTCACTCAATTTATTACAACTTAATGCTCTGAAGGCATTGGTCCCACATAAGGGGGCATGCATCGGGTTTCGAAACAGCACAATAAAAAACAACTTTAACATATTTAGCAAGAGGAATCGACAAAACGAAAGTAGCGTGTGCAGTACAAGGACAAGTGAACAACACGCTGTGGTGGGCGTGTAATGTTAGAGCAGGTGGCGGGTTAATTGTTTTGGCGATATTTCTCTCGATCTGAGCATGACTCTATGGTGTTAGGAAGCGTGTTCACAGGGTTATTGTGCGCAGAAAAAAAAAGAGTTATCCATCGCCGATGTTCGATCACCTATGCGTGCGATGGTACGCGTGTGGGCTAACCTCGATGATGACGTCTGAGAGGTGGGATTAATAATAGTTCCGACTGATAAAGTAAGGGATGAAGCAGGCAAAGACGAGCAATTATACGACGCAATTCGAATGCTGGGTGGGATAGGGTATGTTTTAAAGTAGTTTTACTGATGTACGGTGAATATTGGGATTATACAAAACTTGCTTTGCGGTGTTATACTGATTGTATTTCATTGATTGTTATTCGTTCATTCCAGTTTGTGGCCCATTACTCCGTAGTCATGCTTCATAGAGAACTTCTAGCTTTGGCGAATGTTAAGTTTCTCACAGCACCAAGCGATAGCAGACAGCTTTTATGGGGAGACATTTACACATGAAAAGAATGTGGGCAAAGGCACCTTTAGTGAGACGCGATCCTTTTTTATAGTTGGGGATAAAACGAAAAAAGAAGAACAAAAAAAGAAAGCAAGAAAAGAAACGCTTTCGTACTTAGGTTTAGGTAAGCGTTAAAGACTCCCGGTGAGTCAAAATTAAGCCGCAGTTCCTAATGCACTAAAACGTGCATGCCTCATGATCATTTATGTTGTAGTATACTTAAAATCTCAAAATTTCATTCATAATTTTTTTTTTTCAATATTGTACGAGCATCACAGGAGCAGCGACAGAACGATAGCTTGCATGGTACACGCTGAGGTATACGTCTGCGAAGTCTAGCTTTAAAATACGAGGGACAAATATTTGTATGGGAGATGAGACATTAACTTTCCCATGACAATATCACACCACTAGAAATAGTGTGATAACCATTAATTAACCAATAAATAAATTTGCTCATTGGAGTGTTCATTCCAGGGTACATTTCGCAGTTTCGCATTTGACGCCCGACGCAGCTGAAGACATTTCTACGTTGAAGAAATCCTGAGAAAGCCACCATCAACGAGCTGTTAGTCTTTGGACATGCTGCACAGAGTATCCCACGAAGTTTTGTCCAGTGAGAAATGCTTTCTGAGAAAATAGTTGTCTGCAGACGTGTATCTGAAAACTACAGGCGTCTCTAGACTCGGGATATACTTCACACATGAACATGACTTCAGCGTTTACTGGCTTAATTCCGCGTTTTCGATAGTATAAATCAACTCAAAAATTACTTAATTAAATAGTTATTCGGCGATTATCGCGTAAATTTCTACGCTGTCCTCCCGAAATAAATAACTAAAAGCGTGACAAATCAAGATGTCTGCAGAGTTTTTAATAAATAGTGTTTTCGCCGAGTACTTGCTATATAATATCCGTCTTCGATCGACAGCAATTAAGTTGCTTCAGCCGCCACTGCTCTCGGCAGATGCGTTGATGCCGCTGGAAATACGGGCTTTGCAGAGAGCGGTCTTCCGCAAGACACGGAGACCGGTTATATACTTAACGACCGAATATAGCAGGAACGGTGCTACGATCTTGCATCTATACGGTGCATTCCGGCGCCCGTGGCATGCGCGTACGTCATATGTAGGTCCCCGACAGGGCGCACCTTCCCAGGGAGGTACACTGTCAAGGCGCCTCTTGGTATACGTGCTAGGCTGCCCTTTCCCCGAGTGACCACACGTGGATGAGGAGGTGGTCCCGCTGTGTCCAGCCGTGTCCGGCCAGCCAGGGTGGCGGCTACCTCCGCTGTCACGCTGCAACAGGAGCAGGGGACGCGGAACAGCGAATGATCTCCTCCCTCCTTTATTGTCGCTGCCGGCCTTTGGAGACGGGCCTGAAAAGGCGCCTCGGCCTAGATTCGAATCTCTTCCATCGCAGCGTGAAGGCGCGCTCGAGGTGGGGAGGGCGCGCGGACGCAACCTTGGCCACGAACGTTAATTGTAATTCGGGGGCCGTTATCTCGCCCGTGGTGCGCATCAAAGCCGCTCGTCCGTGCATGCAGTGTGCGCTGGGCGGCGGCTATTCGTTCGTTTTGTCCCCAGCTGCCTCCCTCTGCGTGCCTTCCACGGGTCAGCTTGGACGCCGAAAAGGGTGCATCTGAAAGCGCCATGCCGCGCCTCAATACCAGGTTACATCACGCCAAGACTGTTTGCGCAAGCTCATCTTGGAAAATGTGAGGGAATGAAACGGCAGAGCGTGCTGGTTGCCAGTCGCATGCACTCGGTCTCTTTTAAGATGTTTCTTAACGCCGACCTACATGAGCAAAAACAAATAGAAAAAAAAAACAAAGTTCCTGGAAGAAAGCAGGGCTGAATTTGTTTAGCTGCAGAGTTTAAGGGAATAATAAACGTGAACAGCGCCAAATTACACTGTACTGGGCCTATACGCTGCTGTCATTGCGCTGTTTATACTCTGAGCTTCCTTTGGAGAGAGAGAGAGAAACATTTACTAGAATAAACCCGCACGTTCGTTCGACGAGCCCTGGGCGCGGGTGGAGTCCTCAGTCAAACATATACGGGAACTCCATTGCGCTACGAAAACACTTTCCATTTCGGGCTTCTGGCGTACAGGTGTACAGTGCGCTTAGGAAAGTCGACAGAGAGAGGGGGCGTTCAATTTAGATTATTTTTTTTTTATCAGACACGCTTCCTCTTACCTCACCATCCTCATAATCATCCTATCTTATGTCCACTGCAGGACGAAGGCCGCTACCAATGATTTCCGACCACCCTTTCGTGCACGGTCTGATACAATTTTATGCCTGAAAATTTCTTCATTTTGTCGCTCTGCCTAACCCAGGTGCATTTTTTTCTGATAATATCTACTGTACAATATCGGCTGCGCTCCTATTTGTTTTCTGATTCACTCTGCTGTGTTTCTACCTTAAATATTTCTCGAGTTTCTGTGTTATTCTCCATGTTTTCCCCCAAATGTTGGAACTAGCAAAAATGCAATGGTTGTATGGAACAGAATTTTCATCGTTTGCAGGGGGCAGCCATCTTTGGTGGGAGGCTGCTGATCACATGGAACGGACGACCGCGATGATGCCCGGCCGGTCCTGATCGCATGCTTGCTGTGCTGGCAGCGAGCGTTGGTTCGCCATCAGGTATGAGTATTGTGACGTAATCTTGCGCCGGCAGACGATAGCCGGGGTCAAGATTATATGCTTACTGTAAACGTGGGTGCGAGAGTAGAAATAATCTGGTCTGTACGTTCCGCTTCATTGACAGTGGTAAGTCGCCGGTCTTGAGTTGAGAATTTCTACCGTATACGCGTACCAGCCCATCCTTTTTAGGGGCGAAGCACCTTAAGGCCGAGGCTTGTCCGTATGGCGTCCGTGCGCACGGCACAGCACCATGTAAGGTCGAAACATCAGGTTTAACAATAGACCCATGTCAATCATAATTGTGACAGAACAATATAAAACACGTCCAATCACAAACCCTTTATACTAGTCGGCGGCTTTAACGTACATATTATGGACCTTAGGACCTAGCTTTGTCGCCGACTCTCACTGTCCGCTGTCACGGTATATAGAAAACCGTTCATATAGTCGAAACATATATGTGCGTATGTGAATAAAAAAAGGCTTACAATAAACGAATATCAATCATAATTGTGACAAAACAATATAAAACACCTACAAGCACAAACCCTTTATACGAGTCGGCGACTTCAACGTAGACATCATGGACCTTAGGACCTAGCTTTGTCGTCGACTCTTTATGTCACACAAATTACATTATATGGGGCAACGCTCAGGTAACGTACGGTTACTCACCAATATACGATGCCCAGAGCTTCGCCCACTCGTCATGATTCACTTCGTGGAGATGCGTGGTTTTTTTTTCGGTGAATTTCCTTTACATGATAATAATAACTGTTGGGGTTTTACGTCCCAAAACGACGATATGATTATGAGGGACGCCGTAATGGAGGGCTCCGGAAATTTTGACCACCTGGGGTTCTTTAACGTGCAGCTAAATCTGCGGCGATTACGAGTGTGTCGGCACACCATCCCTTCTCTTATCCCCAAGAGAAACACGTTTTCTCGATGGCAGCTAGTGAAAATGCTGTGTGACGCACACGTGTTGTCATGATCAGGCGATTGGGTACAGTTGGTCTTTCTTTCTCTTTCACTGTATATATTTCCGAGCTCTGATATTAAACGTTACTTGGAAGTAAGCGCTTGTGCCTGTGTGTTTCCTTGTCCTTTGTCTAAGAAGTTGCGCGCTATAAAGCTCGTAACTATGGATTACCCACTAGGCTGAAACAACGCCTAAATCTACGTTAAACCCCGGATATTATTATTATTAACGCCTAAATCTAAGTACACGGGCCTCAAGCATTTTCGCCTCCATCGAGGATGCGGCCGCCGCAGCCGGAATTCGATCCCGCGACCTTCGGATCGGCAGTCGAGCACCATGACCACTAGACCACCGTGGTGGGTCCTTTACATGAGTAGCCCCCCCCCCCCCTTGTATTTGACCTAGCTATGCATACTGATTCTAGTGTCCGGTTGTCTATCACGAACTCTCGCTCTTTCGCCGGATCACCTAGTATTGTCTTTGTCTTCTGCATATTCATCTTCAGCCCTACTTTGACGCTTTCCCGCTTCAATCATATTTTTCAATTCGTCGCCGCCATTGCTGAAGAGTGCTATTTAGTCTGCAAACCGTAAATTGCTAGGATATTCTCGGTTACTCTTTATTCCTATTTCTTCCCAATCCAATCGTTTAAATACCTGCTCTAAACATGCAGTGAATAACAATAGAGAGATTGTCTCTCCTGGTGGGACCCCTTTCTCGATCGAGATTTTTCCACTTTTCGCGTGGAGGAGCAGGTTATAGCTGTGGGACCTCTTTATATATTGGCTGTGGTATTGCGTATGTTTCAAGTACTCCTTGCCGACAATGACGCAATGCCTGAAGAACCGTTGGTGTCTCAACCGAGTCGGATGCCTTTTCGCAATCTACGGATGCCATATAAGGGGGCCTCCTATGGTTAAATTATTTTATTAACCGCATGACCTTCTTAATAATAATAGTTGTTGGAGTTTAACGTCTTAAAACCACGATAAGATTATGAGGGACGCCGTAGTGGAGACATGACCTTCGTTAAAAGTAAATGATGGCGTCTAGTAAACTTCCTTGTTTCGTAGTACGAGGCATGAACTTTTCGCCTATTGATATGAACCTAACACAGTGTGGATCTATTCGTGTGCTCAGTAAAGTTGATGGTTGGGCGAGTTGGTGGAATTTCATTTTTACGTGTGCAGTGAAGTCAGAGCACGATATTAAAAAAAAAACACGAAGAAATAAGCAAAATGAGCACAAAAGAAAAGCGACGCGCCACGTTTTTACGTCTTTCCTCGTCGTCCGTTTTGTTTGTTGTTGCATTGTAGACAAGTTTTACGACAGAACACGGACGTTAATTCAGCATAGAAAAATAAACCTGTCACGTTGATTATCGTTTCGGGCTTCCTGCTGCGACGTCAAACAAGTTTTCCGTGACCGCAGTGCGTACTTCGAATCTTGTCGTGCATCACTAAGAAGACGAGGTCCTTCATGACCCTCTACCGACTATGTTACAGAAGCTGTCTCACAAGTATCAGTTCGGTGGTTTGTATCGAAGAGCACGTGCAAGACCCATGAACTTCGTGCAGCGGAGACCTCTCCATATCAGGGTTGCCACTGACTTTCGAGTGAATGTCGCCAAACAACGAGCAGAAAGTCTCCAAAAGTCGCCATTTTTTTAGAAATTTCGCCAAAAAAGTCGCCATTCTAGATGTGTGCGGCATATCCTAGTAATAGGAATTTTCACTGATGTATAGCTCCGTAGAATACAGTGCCATTCAAAGCCCTTAAAGTATCTTGACATTTCTCAATACCAGGCGCATCGCCCCTTCACCATGGGAGTGCTTGGTGCACCTGGTTCTCCGGCTAGCCGCAAGATGCTTGGAGGCGCAAGTATGAAAGGATAAAACGCTCATGATATTCTTCCATCCCTGTCCGCTCGTTTCAAAGGTAAAAGTGTGGTAATCCTTGGGCGAAAGCCGCGAAGGCGTTGTTTGTAGACAGCTTTACATCCCCTCATATGAAAAAAAGGATTAACAGGTTTATTGAAAGTAGTAAGACAGAATTCTTACAGGTATCGTTCATTAGTGAGTCTTATACCTTTCAGTGTGAACTAATATGATACCGGACGCCACTGTCCCTTTCATATATAATCACTTATATCTACCCGCGTCAATCCAGTGCGTTATAATTGAACAGGTAGACATTGTAAAATGTTATATAGCAATTGTTTTCATTGCACACGCTCACCGAGAACAGTAGAAAATGCCTGAATAAATAATTTTTTATTGCACGAACACCCGCGTATCCGCCCATCTTCGCTATACGAGCTCGATTAGGGGATACTGCAGCGGTGAATAGGTCGCCAAGCTATTCAGAATAGTTGGAGATTTGGCGGAACAAATGGCCGGAACACACGACCAACCCGTCATCTAGCCCCTTCAGAAGCGAAACTTTAGCGAAGCTCTGAAGCATCTAGATGAATCTAGATGAATTGAGTTAGAAGCATCTAGATTAATTGAGGAGATACACACGAGTTACAGGACGGACATACAGAACGGCGCGTAATGTGCACCTCAAAACCCAGAAAAATACAGAGAATAGTGCCGCTCATTCGTTGGGAAGGCACTGAGCTTAGGATGCATAACTCAGTGGAGACCTAAGCTGAAAATCGCCAAAAATTCGCCATTTCGCCATTCATAATTTTAGGTCGCCACGGGCCTCTCAAATTCACCAATTTGGCGAAAAGTAGCCACCATTGGCAACCCTGCTCCATATGTCTAAGTATCCTGCCATGTTCGAGATCTTGCGATGTAACGAATTCTAATTTGTGTTATGGGCCGTGACCCGATTTGTGTCTCTCTGTTTTTTTTTTTTTTTTTTTTTTTTTGCAGGAGTGCTTAAACTCGGACAGTTGACAATAATTTATGTATGCTATAGGGGCTGTTTATGGGTCGTTTCTTCGTCAATATCTAAAGGTATACTGTACCTCAGAACGACTGACTGTTGAGCTAGCTGGTCTATACTATGTCGACTAGAAAAGATCAGCGCAACAAATTTTGAACTTGAATAGATATTTAGCTCGGTATTTTGTACCGTAGAGTAAACTGAGTCCCTTTGTATAGCTGTAAATCGGCCATTAAATAAACATTTTTTTCTTAAATTTTCTATTCAGAAGATCAGGATGACATCGCCATCGGTGAAACTTCCATATTTAGTTATGTCATGCAGTGTCCTTGCGAGAAAAAGAAAAAGGGAAATGCCATGCGACTATATATGATTACTTGAGATTTCGCACTTAATGACCTCGGGTGTGTATGGACGATTCTGCGATTTGCGCAGTTAGGCGTAACGATACTTCACTTGCAATACTTCATTATCTTCATTAGCATCTTCATTAGCAGTACTTCATTATCTATTAGTGCGATCTGCTGAGACTATCACCTCAATACCTAAAGCCGATCACCCAGTCTGCAGCCCATTTTGAGCTGGCCAGCTGTCCTTGGAAATATGTTACGACATATTCTAAATAAAAAAAAAAAATTCGGCAGATCCCACGTACCGCGGGAGTCGATGTTACGCGAAGCATACGGCGGGAAGGTGACTGTGGCGTAATTTTTTTTACTGAGCGACACGTCACAAAATGACGCTAAAGATTTATATAAATTTCATACGCACACATATACGTTGAATAGCCACATATGTGTTATATAATCAGTAGTTTACGGTTGGGTAACGCTGCCAACGGCAGCGTGGGTATTACCAACACCAGAAGCGGTAATCTGATATGCAGTGCTTGTACTTGTCCCTTGTGATGGAGAACGCACGCACGTTTCACGAACAAGGTCATCATCACCGTGATCAGTGAGCACCAGCAGCTGGTCATGACTTGTTATAGAATCCGGTCGTGATCGTGGTGACGAGGGGTCCATGTGTAGTGAAGTATGCGGTATAGTAGAGCTGTTGGAATTCGTGGATACCTCGGTCATTTCGTCGACAAATTGTGAGTCGATAGAGCCGGCGACATGTCGGAACCTGAAGCCACCCTTCGCGTTGGTGAGGTGTAGGCCGTCGAGGCTGGTAGGCCTGGATAGTGCTACGTAGACCAACATCAGTGGGTGGCGCTTGTCGTATTCGTAGGCTACCTGGGCGTATGTGGCCTACGTTGCCCAGTCTACAAAGCGGCTGTCAATCAATCTGGCATCATCCTCGGTCAGCATGAGGCCATCGCCCAGCCTCGTAAGAAAGGAAAAGGACACTGCGTCATTCTGGCGGACGAAGTGCACTTTACGGTGCGGTGATGTGGATATCACATGTAACTTTCGTTAATGTATTCCTCAGGGGTCGAGCAATGCTTCAATATAGCTTACTGAATCATAGGAATACAAATGCAATGTTTATTAGACTGCTATAAAAGCAGAGCCAACACTGGAACCACAGACGTTAATCTGATATGACGCCTGTATCGTAGGAGTACACATCGTATCATATAGTGCTCATTGCTTTCTTGTAAAATTAGATAGCAAGCACCACAACTACAGCTGACGTTATATTACGCCTGCGTAGGCTGTTTTTCCAAACCACTTTCAAACCAGACCTGGCGTGGCTCAGTGGTAGAATACCTGATTGCCACGCAGAATGCTTGGGTTCGATTCCTGCTGGGATCCTAATTTTCATTCTTTCCATTCGTCAAGTCAACGCTGCCGATGTTGGTTTTTCTGAACGCTCTCGCATTTAACTTACTAGTGTTCTCGCCGTTCCTGTGTAGATATAAACTGTCAATCACCTGTGGCGCATACCCGTACACCGCGGCCCGTGGCAAACGGGTATGTGCCACACGTGTCTAGTGGAAAGGGTTCGACGACGTACGCGACAGGATTTTCACATTATTCATGTCATGACCGGACAATCATATTCGTCAAATCCTCTTACCCTCCCATGCCAATTTTAGTCTACACTAGGTTAAGGAGGCGATCATGAGAGCACACAGACGTAGGCGGCTAGATAGTTAGATACGTAGATAGAAACGCTCAAAGTGCCAAAGGTTCGCTAAGAAATGCTTCGAATTTAAAATATTTTAGAGTAAAAAAATACATACATAACGCGTAAATACAAGATTTTGGTACAAATTAATAGAAAAGACCTGGCCTATTGCTACAAGCATCGCGCGATGCTGGTTTGGCAAGAGCCCAACTTATACGATGGGAACACGATTTTCTCGCGGCAATCTTACGTGTGCGTTCTGACATACAAGGGTTTTTTTTTAAGACACAGTTACTGCATATACCGTTCATCGCATATATCGCGAAACTAAAAAAAAAGAGCGCCTTAAATTCCTGATTGGCTCTCATGGGTCACAAAGTCAAAGCGCAGCTAGTCCTAAGCTCATGGTAATCTTAAGCCAACGTAATTGTAATCTCACGTAACTGTAAGCTCTACCCAAAGTTTTAACCTCGTTGCACTCCAAGGTAACGTCCTCATTCTCAATCGTAGGAATTACAGTGACAGTTAAAGAAAAAAAAAAAAAGTCTCGCAACGACGGGACAAGGATGCAGACACGTGCGCTTCGTGTCGCCAAATAGCATCGAGCGCAAAAGTGCGCCAAATCAACTTTATGGTTGTCTAACATGAAAATTTGGATTAGAAGGCATCATCTGCCAGCGACTTGGTAGCTTAGTGGATGGCGTTCTGAGTACGAGGTTCCAGGTTCGATTGAGATGAGATGAAGCACAAAAACGCTCGCGCACATATTACATACACATTTGATTGGTCGAGTGCACTAGCAGTACGCCCTAAGAAAGTCGCACACAAGACAGCTTTAAGTCCGTCTTAAGAGACTAGACAGTTCTAGTCATGATTACATGGCGCCATGATGACAATAAGATCTTGTTTTATAATTGTAATAAAGTTTTTTTTACTGTCTTATGATGCACGACCTTGTAACCGTATCTGAGCTACGTTGAAGTGACCGCAATGTGCCGTTATATTTATAACGATTTTACAAGTACTTTGTTAGTACAAGGGGAGTGCAGAGATATGTTTATCTCTGCGTGGCCTTCATTTCGAGATGTGAAACCCTTGTTGTTGGCGGGGGCACGCCCTTGACCATGACAGAGGGGCTGCGCCGGCGGGAGTTTTCGAGCGTCACTTTTGTGGTAGAGACCGGTATAGGCACATCTTTCGGAAGGGCCACTGCCCAGTAGAAAAAATTGTTCCTGGTGGCTTCCAGATTCGAACCCGGTACCTCCCTCTTGATAGGCGTAAACTCAGCTTTGTTAACGCCATAGGTGCACGCTGAAAAACCAATAATAATTGTTGGGGTTTAACGTCCCAAAATCACGATGTGATTATGAGGGACGCCGTGGTGTAGGGCTCCGGAAATTTCGACCTCCTGGGGTTCTTTGACGTGCACCTAAATCTAAGTACAAGGGTCTCAGACATTTTCACCTTCATCGAAAATGCGGCCGGGATTCCTGAAGAACCAAATGGCCAAAGGTGATCCGGAGATCTCTAACACGGCGCCCTTCGCAACCCACTGTGCAGTTTTGGGACACTAAACATGATTTCTTGATTTTTTTCCTGATTGATCCTGCTCTTATCTGCAGAGACAAAGATATTGTCACACTTCGAAATAAAAATGTGAACAAACCGTTTTTTTTTTTCGCTGAAGTAGTGCAATTTAACTTCTTTATGCAGTATGACGGTATGACAACGAAGCACAGAAAGCTCTCGCAATATACGGTTGTCAAAGTGGCCTGTTTCCAGTGGTGTAGGAGGGGTCGACTGACGCGTGCGAACGCGTGAAACGAAGTTGCTCATCAACCTTTAATCCCCTTACCCGTTTCCCATCTCATCCCCAACAGCGGCCAAGATCGTCCTTTTATCTCAATAAAGGTCCCATTCATTCATTCATGGAGGCCGTGATCAACATTCAAAAGGCACACAGAGCTGAACGAACAGTATATTTTGGACGGCGTTCGATACACTAATTACACCAACATAATTAAGTTTATATCGTGTCTGCTTCTGATTTTGGAGCGGTTGAGACGCAAAACGTGAACCAGGAAAGATGACGCGGAGTCCGTCCTGCCCGCATCGTCTCCCTTGTGTCTCGCGCATCAACCTTTTACAAATATTCTTCACCAAATGAGCCAGAAGAATTCTCATTTTGAAACAAGGAATACAATCTTACCACGTCCGAAGAAGCTCAAGTTAGCGTAGCGTACAGGCACCCCCTAATAACGGCTGTAGCATGCGCTCTGAAGGCTTCCAGATGGCTGCCCCAACATATAAGCCGACTCCGACCAACCGCATATATACAACTTGCGAGAATGGAGCAGCGTATATTACAAGGCTCCCGCGTGAAGCAGAGCCCTTAGGACGCATAACCATAGTACTTGAACACTGAACAAAACATCTTTTGAGCTCTCACAGCACGCACAGAGGCGAGAGATGTATCAGTGTACTATCTGCAAACAAAGCGTGCTGTTTGATGCGCGCGGCTCACGCATGAATGTAGAGGTGAGGTGAATTAAATCGTGACCAACAAAATTCGACGGCTCGCCACGCCACCACACCGTGTGAAAAACTGGAACGGTGCAGCAATCCTGAAAGTGACATGGCATCAAGCTTGCTGCACGTATACAGACGAACGGCATCTGCGCGCTCGAGCTCGAACGGTACAGCCGGCCAAATCTTTAACTATCGTGCGCGAGCGCCGACTTTTTTGTGCGTCAGCGCCGTACGACGGAGCCAAGCTGCAAACAGGGCGAGAGTAAGCGTCCCTCTTACAAGGAAAAAAAAAAGCGTTTGCGTCGCCGCACGACTGGAAGGTAGCACGCGTTGTGCCTGTGTATAAATCAGGCCCTCGTGAACTGGTCAACAACTATAGACCGATATCTCTAACAAGTATAGTCTGTAAAATATTAGAGCACGTCTTGTGCAGTAACATAATGACACACATAACCAACCAAAACCTGCTAAATCCAAAACAGCACGGTTTCAGACAAGGGCTTTCCTGTACAACTCAATTAACAGAATTCGTTCACGAAGTTTGTGGTGCACTGGATGATTGCTCCTGTGTTGACTCAGTATTTGTAGATTTCAGGAAAGCGTTTGACCTTGTAGATCACAGGTTGCTTGTATGTAAGCTACGTTGGTTTAATATCAATGAACAGATAATTAGATGGATTCAGGAATACTTGTCCTTACGTTCTCAGTATGTGGTGGTAAATGGCGCAGAATCTGGTGTAGCTCGCGTAACATCTGGCGTCCCTCAGGGCTCAGTGTTGGGCCCATTGCTCTTTTTAATATTCATAAATGACCTTCCAGATACCATCGCTTCTTCCGTCAGATTGTTTGCTGATGATCTAATATTATATAGGGAAATTACAAGCTTTGCTGATACCGTTATCTTACAAAATGATTTAACTAAAATAGAAAACTGGTGCGGTAAATCGCAAATGCAAATAAACGTACAAAAAACTGTCCACATGCGTTTCACAAAGAAACGTATGTCCCCGGCAGCTTATACTCTATCTGGTTCTCCGTTGCAGACTGTTTCCGAATATAAGTACTTGGGGATATTCCTCACACCATCCATGTGTTGGCACAGGCACGTCGATTTCATTACAGGAAAGGCATGCAGGGTGTTGGGATTCCTACGGCGTAACACGAAGCTGTTTCCTCAGCAGGCCCGCGATCTTCTGTACAAGAGCTACGTGAGACCAATTTTAGAGTATGGATGCACTGTATGGGACCCTCCCACGAGTGCCGATCGCGAAAAACTTGAGAGAGTTCAGAACATAGCGGCAAGGTACGTTATCGGTAGCTATGAAAGAAACTTTAGCATTACTGCTACAAAAGAAACATTAAAATGGGAACCTTTAGAAAAAAGAAGGCAAACTTTACGCTTGAAGCTTTTTCACAATATATTTTATGGCCACATTGGAATAGACCGCAATCAGTACATTTTTCAGCCGCATTATATATCCAGACGAACAGACCATGAACTCAAAGTTAGAGAATATAGTTGCAGAACTAATCTTTTTAAAAGCACTTTTTTTCCCAGAACAGTTTCAGAATGGAATCGACTGCCTGCTACAACAGTAAGCATATTAGATAACGAAGCTTTTGTGGCCGCGCTTTGACATCTCGTTCGGTCTTCGGCTTTAGTTGGTTTTTATACAAAGCTTATTTCTTATTACATAGTTTTTCTTTGTTTTCATTTGTACAATGTTATTTTTTTCTGCATCTAAGAAAGTTTTCTTTTTTTTACATTGGTGATTTGCATTGACATTCATATATGCTAGTGTTGCTTCTTATTGCTCATGATTGTGTTTTTTTTTTTTGTTTTTTTTTTGTTCTTGCCTACCGATGTTGTTGTAATGTAATGCGTGTTTTTCATCAACCTTGTTGTAACCGACTGTTTATTGTGGACTACCATTGGGTGTTCAAACTGCTATGTATAACCCCCCCCACTGTAATGCCTAAATGGCGCTGTGGGTAAGAGAGTAAATAAATAAATAAATAAAAAAAACAAATGAACTATCCACATTTGTCAGCTTATCTCATAAGCGCGCGGGCGTGTGACGTCTGCGGATTTCATTTTCTCAGTCGCTTGCTGATCTTCGGAATATAAGATACGAGCAAGATGCCCTGCCTGTTCGTCTGAAGTGAGTTAATGCAGCGTGACGTTCTCACGAAGGAACAACCAAGCAGACGATGGGCCCAGCTGAGCGCGCTTCGTGGGAATGCGCTTACTCTCACCCTGCTTGCAACTTGGCTCCGTCGTACGGCGCTGACGCACAAAAAGGTCGGCGCTCGCGCGCGATAGTTAAAGATTTGGCCGGCTGTACATGCATGCGCGCAATGAAGGCGAACACTTTCCGCGATATAGTTGATTTTTTTCTTTTTTTCAAGTCTGCGTGGCTTTGTTGCACGGGCGTAGCCAAGGGGGGGGGGGGGGGGGGGGGTTAACCCCCCCCCGAAAATTTTCAGTTTTGCTTGCGTATATATACACGCACACATAAAAACGCACGCACAAACATACATAAAATATGGTTGCCCCCCCCCCTCCCCCGAAAACAGTTTCTGGCTACGCCCCTGTTCTGTTGGTAACATACGAATCTGGCCAGCTGTTTGTCGCTTACCGGATGTCTCAAAGTTGCAGTTGGCGATAAGTTTTGTACGCGCGCGCGAACAAAGATGGGCTCTGATGCATGCGCGGCTCGTGTTCAGCGCGCGAAGAGAAGGCAGAGGAGCAGAAGGAAGGGTGCTCTCACCGGCGAGGCGCAGGAGCAGGAGCAGGACCCAGCATCCCATCCTGCACGGGGCGGCCGAGTGACGGGACGGCCGGGCGCGTGCTGCGGCATGCAGCGCGCGGCGAGGAGGCCTCGATGGGACCCTCTCCGCGACAGCCGCCCATTCGCCCATTCTCCCACTATGCAACGCCGAACATCAGGGGCGATGGCGCAAACGAGACTGTTGCTGGTTGGGCCGCGGCGGAGCTCGAGCTCACGCGAGAGCGGTCGCGCTTCGTCAGCAACTTTGCGAGTCACGGAATGACACCAAGCCCCGAGCGCGGCATGCAGAAAGTGCTTCACTTCTCGTACCTGTATACTACGCAAGCACGTGAGATAAGAGGTGTCCGCGCGTGGTTCACATCGGTGAGAGACGTTCTGTTTTAAAGAACATGGCACTCGCGATGTGTAGAGGTCAAGATGGGAGGACATGCAAGGAGCACGATTACAAGCGAGTTTGCCACCTGCAAATAACACGCGTGCTATAAAGAAACAGTATTCATGCGCTCAGCAGTGAGGAAGGCGTATCACGGTGTGACAAAAAAACAGAACTGTCAGCCGAAGGAAGTGTTACCTATCTTGCGAGCACGTTGACATCCCTTTTGCACTTGTAAAACACACACACACACTAGCGCGCGCGCGGTAATAACGGTACGTGTGTGGAAAACACTAGGAAACGTAGAAATGGAAATAATAAACAACAGTCTAAGCGGAAGAGTGCCACATGCAAACACGTGTTCGTGCCGTGTATACCTTACGTCATCGACGCCATCTAGGATTCATGCCTTTGGCGGTTGCGTGAGCGATGAAGCATAAACTTCAAGTCAAACAAGATTTATGCGATTTTTCTCGTCACCTGCCCAGCAGTATAGGCACAATTAATTAATTAAGCAATCAATAAACTTCGGGCGTTTTACACGCCAGAAGCGCTAGATATGTGATTATGAGGCACGTCGTAGTGGTGGACTGCAGATTAAGTTTCACTGCCTAGGGTTCTCTTAAATCTAAAACGGCGTTCTTGCACATCGCAATGCGGCCAGACTGGTCATGGAATCGAACCCTCGCCCTCGAGTCTATAACAGCGCGGCACCATAACCCCACAAGAATAGCACTGTGGCAGGGCGTTCGATTGAGAACGCCACACTGGCTCCAAATGTATGTTGTAATAAGGAAGGATCAAATATGAGCGCTGGTTCTGCGATGATTTGCGCGCCTCGACAAGGAATACGTGAATTGGTGATATAGCTTGAACTTTTAAAAAGACGCATTATATGTAGGAAAAACACGCAGTATGGATATATTATATCACCATTATGGATTAATAAGACGCTGGAATGATAATTACGTGAGTATAGATAAACCGGGCTGCACGATTTTTATAGCGAAGCTGCATACATGTCTAGGGCATAGGTCCGTTGTCCGGCTGCAAAAGCGTATGTGCTACAAAAATTGGGCAAACCCCACTACGCGCCACTAAAAATGACGAATTTGGCCGCGGGCAAAAGATGTATGTGCCACAGAAATTGGGCAAACCCCAATGCTCACCACTGGTCCACTCAAAACGAAGGGAACACACGGGCGGCAAACACCAATTAAGACCCTGCACGAAACCCCAAGCGCATGCCGCAAGCCAGACAAGACGACGCATGTCGCGGCAAGAAGACGCATGTAGCTCGAATGGAAAAATTTTGAAGGAGCATACGCTAAATTCAAAACGGACTTTCTGGACGGGCATTTCGGAATCAGTTGCAGGGTGTGTGATCGCTACGGTTCGAAATTGTGTGTCGTGTGCTAAACAGCTTCGCTGGTCATCTCCCATCCCTGCGTGCATGGAATGACTCCTCAGTTTTTTTAGTTGATTATACTGCGTTAGATAGGTTATACTGATGAGAATCCCAAGCCTACCACGCATAAGGTAAACCGGCATATAATAGATTAACCGATGAGGGAGCACTCCTAAAGCTCTTAAGAAGAAAAACACTATTTGCGAACATATAGTTATGTTAGTCACGCGAGTTGACCACGTGAGAATGTTTCAAAAAGATAAGCCAAGGTATTTATAACATTTAACGAATGAAATTGAAGCCAGAAATGGTATATTGCGCTTATTGGTAACGTTTGCTTGCTCCACGGTTGATGCATGCGTGTGACTCGCTTTCGTTTTGTCTTACTTCTCCGATGACGCATATCCTGCAAGAATAGACCAATGTTCAGACGGTAATAAAAAGAAAGCTATCGTATTACTGCGATCAACAGAAGCCTTCGTGAAGAAGCGCCTGAAAAAAAAAGGAGGAGGAGGAGGAGGAATAAACTTTTATTGAAACCAGCAGTTCGGTCGGCTGGGCCTCCCACGTGGGGACGTCGAGGTCTTGCCTCTCCGCCGCCTTGCGGGCCTGCTGGGTCGCCCAAAGCTGTTCGTCGAGGTCGGAGCTGCGCAGGGCGGCGTGTCATCTCGACGAGAGGGTCTCGGTGTTAATGGACGGGTATTGGTGTTTACATTCCCAAAGCATTGCGGGAGCGAGGCGACCTGGGTCTTGCAGATCATACAAGAGTGGTTAAGATAAATGTCTGGGTATATTTTGTGGTGTCGATGCAGTGACGGGTACGTGTTTGTCTGTAACAGGCGGAGGGTGGTCGCCTGTGCTCTTTTAGCTTGTTATGAGGGGTAGGGAAGGTTCTTCTTTCGAGATAAAATGCTTTTGTTATGTCGTTGTAGCTGGTGAGGCGATCGCGTTCCGCGGGTACACCTGCGCTGTCTCCGGCACGGTTGACCAGGCCTCGTGCTACGGAATGTGCGACCTCGTTGGGGTTGGTGAGGTGCGGATGAACGTCGCCGGCATGTGCTGGAATCCAGACGAGCGTGATTTGGTTATCTGCTGAGTGAGGGGCTTGGTGTAGGATGCGTTGCTGTGAGATGCGGCCTTTGATATAGTTGTTGATTGCCGTGCGGGAGTCGCTCACGAAGGTGTCGCAGTCTGGGTCGAGGGCGGCCAGGGCGAATCTCTTCAGCCGTCTCAGCGTTCTGGGTTACGATGCTGGCGGGTGTCTGAGCGAGCCGCCTTGAGTAGTAGCCGCTGCGAAGCGGCCCGTCTTGATATTCAGCTGCGTCGACGAAGGTGACGTCTGTGGTGTCGCCGTAAGCTTTGATGAGGGATGCGGCCCGTGCCTTCCGTTGTTCCTCGTTGTATTCAGGGTGCATGTTTTTGTGGATGGGGTCGGCGTGTAGCCAAGCCCGGATACGTCCTGGGATTGGGTGTTTGTCTCCGTGCTGACGGTGGTAGGTGATGCCGAGTTTAGTCAGAATGTGCCGTCCTGTTTCTGTGAGAGTGAGGCGCTCTAGATGAGTCTGACGCTGCGCTTCGATTAATTCGTCGAGGGCGTTATGGTTATCGCGATAATGACAACAGTGTCTTGGACACTGCTCAGCCGTGAGTAGCAGTATCCTGCAGCAGCGTTCAAGAGGCCCCCAAATAAAAAGAAAGTTAAAGGGACGGACAACTGACCAGAACGTAGGATTAGATCCCGGTACAAATGAAAAGACCGTAAAATATAGTGACCGATCCCAGCATCCCTTTCGCGTTGCGAGTAGGATTTATATTTTGAAATCGTATGTAAAAGTAGGAAAAACCGGTATGTCGCGCAGCGTAGCGGAAGTGCCTTGAAGCTGGATTATGAAGACGATCACTTTGCTGTATGTAGTCTGACGCTGTCATGAGTGCCATAACTAGTCCTCAAAGTTAGAGTGTATTGTTATCCAGCCCCACTCAATTCTGTGCTGCTTACGAGGTAAAAGGAGCTCCACGGTGAGAAGCGGCGTTGCCTTCGCGGCCGCCAGTGGCCCATGTCGAGCCGCGGCGCATGCGCGCGAAGTGCACCCATGCGCAGTAACTCACCGCGCTCGAACACGAACCACTCTCGCGCTCACTGTTTGCAGCATATGTTGTCTCGTGTGTATAATGACTTCATATTCGCCACAGATGGAAAAATTCTGATTACAAATGTTTCGCGGCGTTTTCCACGTTACCATTCCGTGATTAGGCACTCTAGCTGACCGGTGAGCTTTCCGCTGCGCTGAAGAAAATAGGTACCATGAAAATTGGCTTTCGGTTTAAGGCTGCTTCGCACTAGTATGCCAACTTGCCAAGCCTGAAATAAGTGCGGAGCTGGATGGCCTTCTTTGTTTTTCTCTTTCTTTCTTTATGGCTTCTTTTCCTTTTCTCTGTTCTCTCTATTTCTTTCCATGACATTTTTGTATCTGTCTATTTCTTTCTCTCTCTCTCTCTATTTCTCGCTTCCTCTCTCTATCTCTTTCTGTCTATCTCCGTCTCTTTCCTTGAACCCCTCTCGTTCTGTCTTTCCTTCGCTTTCTGTTTTCTTTTTCTCTTTCTTTCTCTCTATTCACCTCTTTCTTTCTATGCTATGCTTTCCTCTCTCCCCTCCTCACTCTCACTTCCCTTTCCCACCCCCTTGCTATACAAGGCTATGTTTTGCTCTGCTAGCGTACCTGGAAAGCCGAGTAGTTACGATGCTCGCATTCGGATCGTGGGTACGTCGGTTCGAATCCCGCTTCGTGAAGAAATTTTTTAAATGCGAAGCATTTCTTAGCGAACCTCAGGCACTTTGAGTGTTTCTATCTACCTATCTATCTATCTGGCCGCCTACGTCTGGACGCTGTCCTGGTGGTCTCCATAACTTGTACCATACCAGAATTGGCACAGCAGAGGATCAGTGTATGACAAACACGATTCACTGGTGATGACAAGTGTAACGCAAAATACTTGTCGCGTACGTCATGAAACCCTTTCCCTCAGTCACGTGTGGCACATACCCACATACCAGAGTCCATGTTATGCGGTTATGTGCCACAGGTGATAACAGAGTCTCAATCAAAGCAGTAACCGCGAACATACACATTTACAGGGAAGGAAAGTGATAATAATAGTAATTGTTGGGGTTTTACGTCCCAAAACCACGATATGATTGTGAGAGACGCCATAGTGAAGGGCTCCGGAAATTGAACCGTCTGGTATTTCTTAACCTGCACTGACATCGCCCAGTACACGGGCCTCTAGCATTTCGCCTCTATCGAAATGCGATCGCCGCGGCCGGGATCGAACCCGCGACCTTCGGGTGAGCAGCCGAGCACCGTAACCACTACACCACAGCGGCCGATGCAAGGAAAATTAGGGAGCTGTAGACAGAGCACCCCTGGAAGACGCTGGGCTACCATCCACTCGTCCACGTGGTCCACAACGTCGACCACGTGGATTACGCAAAAACCGGGGTCAATGCTTCCTACAATAACTCTGCCGAGAGGACCATGTCCCTCATGATTACCGGTGACTTCAGCATTGATTTGTCAAAACCCAGCAACGCCTGGTTCTTAGTCGGCATGAAAGACGGCTTGGACGATGGACAGGGCATCACAAGACCTCGGTGCCACGTCCAGGACAGAAGGCATCATAGATCATTTCTTAGTAGAAGCGATCCGCGGTTTCCATCAGCTCTATATATACTATATCCTCGCACTTCACTACACTTAGACCGTTCGCAGCCGCGATCACGAACGAATCCGATAACAAGTCCTGTCCAGCTGCTGGTGCTCATTGATCACGGTGATGATCACTGTCACAAAAGTCGAGTATGCTTAACATTTCTTGCGCATAATGTCCTAAGGTATGCCATGAAAAGGGATTTTTCCACCGGCGCCAAGGGCGAACGTGCTATAATTCTTCTCTAGGAATGGTGTGCCGTAAGCGCACGTGCACCACTTAGTGTGTGTTAGCGTTAGCCGTATGAAATATATCTCTATGACCTAATATGGCTGGACCGTATAAGAGCAGTAGTGGCTCTTGACTTGTGTAATTTCAAAACTGTTCGCTCGGGAAGGTGATCGCCTTTTTGTTTGTGTTTGTACTTTTCCACTGGCCTCAAGGGCGAACGTGCTTGCAATTCTTTTCCAAGAATGCTGTGCCGTAAGCGTACGTGCACCACTTAATGTTAGCGGAAGGAAATATGGTACGTCTATGTCCTAACAAGGCTAGACCGTATACGAACTATAGTGGCTCGTGTCTTACGTAATTTCAAAACTGTTGGCTTGGAAGGGTGACCGCCTGTAGAATATGAACCACAGAACGTAGTATCCGAGCTACGTGCCTGATCCTGGGTTTTTGTTTTGTGTATTATCGAACGGCACGCCATGAAGGTCGCCGCCAATAGAGTGTGAACCTTAAAGTCCTAACAAGGCTAGACTGTATACGAAATATAGTGGCTCGTGCCTTGTGTAATTTTAAAGCTGTTGGCTCGAAAAGATGACCGCCTGCGGAATGCGAACCACCGAACGTAGCAACCGAGCTACGTGCCTGATCATGGGTTTTTGTTTTGTGTATTATTGAACTACTCGCCGCGAAGGTCACCGCCAGTAGAGTCTGAACCTGAAGATGTGCATCTGAGCTACGTGTGAGCTCACGTGCTTTTGTTTTGTAGATTATTGAACTGCTCGCGGTGAAGGCGACCGACAGCAGAGTCTGAACCACAGGACGTTGTATCCTAGCTACGTGTTAGACCGCGTGTGCCTACGTGACTGGTGTTTTGTGTGTGAGTCAATTGTTCACCCGTGAAGGCCACCGAAAGTGAAGTGTGAACCACGGCAGCAACCAGTGCGTACGTGACCGTTTCAAGGATACATCGATACTACAGTGGAAGTTGAGATCGGCGGCTAGAGAAGCGTATAAAAAAGGGGCCGATCCTATACTTCGACAGTCTGCTCTGCGCCGGAGAAGAGATCCACGCTGGGCAACTCCCGGGACACAACGCAGCGACCCAACACCCCCGGTCATCGTGGAACCGCCACCGGCCCGTCTCGCCAGAGGGTCGCTCATGAACGGCGCCGGTGTTGAAGGACTCTGCTGCGCCTGGTTACGTATGTCAATCGCTTGAACTTAGTGGACTGCGAACTCTAATTATTGGTTCGGCTCTTGCTGCTTGGTCGTCCGTCCGATATTGCCCATTGTTGCTACATATTTCAACTTTCATGCATGCTGCACTTATTCGCGATAATTGGGGATTGTATAACTAATTCACCTTTGTCTTGAAGATAACTGTTCTGTTCTTTTGGAAATATCTTTATCTTTGTTTAAACCCTTTATTAAATCTTGTGGTTCTTTGATTGGAGAAGGCCCTTGACTCCTTCATACCGGCGATTGGCGCAAGCCATACACCAGAGACCCAACCCCCATGCCACATCTTGGGAGAAGCTTGTGCTTCGTCCCCGAGTCGTGACAATCACCTTATCGAAGAACTTCCAAGAACCCCTTCCACATATGCTCACGGGTTCGTGAAACGTGCGTGCGTTCTCCGTCATAACGGATACGCAACTCTAACAACTGCAACTGTGACTGTAACGTACGTGCAGTGCGCCTGTGCGTGCCATTCGGCTGTGTATATATCTAGGGAAACTTTCCTGAATTGCTTAATTGCGAGTAGCGCCTGTCCTGTGCATCTGTGTTCCTCCATTGTCCTATTCGAATTCGCGCTATCCAGTATTCAAGAATAAAAGCACTACATATCAGCTTACTGCGTTTGGTGTTGGCATCGTTAAGCAACAGTAAACAACTGGTTATATAACGGTTATACATATAACACATGTGCGACTCTTCAACATATGTGTGCGTATAACATTTGCACATTTCTCTATAGCGTCATTCCGTAACGTTTCGCTCAATGTGAAAAACTGCGACACAGTCACCTTCCTGCACATGCTTCGCATAACATCGATTCCCACGGTACGTGGGATCTGCCGACTTTTTCGCCCAGAATTTTTCTCTTTCTTTCTATCTTTTTTTCTATCTCTCTCTGCACTCGTTCTATCGGCCATCCGAGTTATTGCGTCCCACGCCGGCAGATCGGCGCAGCGGAAGTGCGCGCGCCGGGCGCACATGTTCGTCGAGCGAAGCAGAAGATGAAGAAGAGGACGAAGAGAGCGCGCACCGGCCGAGTTATTGCGTTGCACGCGATAGAAATGTAGAGGTTATTCGTGATGATGATATTTTATGCGAACGCGTAACGGCATAACGATAAGCGTAACAGCTCCGCTGTAAAAAATTCCTTGAATGGAAAGATTTGCGCCAGGAGCCAGTAAAAGTATAGTGCCTTATAGAATACGCTTACTAGTGTGCCGACCACCGCGCGTCTCCAACGTGAGACAGTGGCGCGGCCTGTGATGACTGCCGCCACGGACCAACAGACGGCGATACCGCCGGGACCATGCTAAACCATGCGGCGTTCGGCTGCGATGCGTTGTTCGCTATGAGTCGATTTTGCGCAATGCATTGTTCATTTTTTAACGCTGCAGCGTTAAAGAGCTCGTTTTGCAGAAATTCCAGTGTCGGCGTCGTACGCTGTGAGCGAAAAATAGGTGTTTTGCGTGAGCGAAGATTCGATGCAAATAAATAAATGATATCTTCGGTTCGAGTGAAAGTCGAACCCAGGACTTCTGCATGGCAAACAGGTGTTCTACCACAGAGCCACGCCCGTGCTTGAAACTGTTTCGGAAAAAAAGAAAGAATGTCACGTAGTGCAAAGGGTCTCCTTAACGCGTGTAATACTGCGTGGCAGAAGCGTAGAATCGCACGAGGCGTCAAAACATGTGAATTGCGCAACGAGTGGTTGGCTTAAAGGTCCGCCAGTTACAAAATGCACAGGCATAATTAACCATCATTATCAGCAACAGCATCAACAAAGTGTGCAGCTGCGCATTTGCGCGTGTTGCCTTACGGACGTGTAGTTGGGACTCGCCCGTTCGGAAAAGGAAGAATTATGACGAAGTGGGCACTTCGAAACGGCACTTGCAGTAGGCATTCTGGCTTGCTATAGGATAGTTTTGAAACGGCCAGCGCGGTTTGCGTTTATGCGCGCGCTTGCCTGTGTAAAGAAACTTTATAGAGGCTCACGGAGCGGTGATTTCCCAGAATAAGTGGTAGAAAGAAACGACCCGTTTTGTTCCATATTTTGTTAGCGGATACAATATTCAGTGTGCCTGCGGACCCCGGGCGAATAGCGGACACAAAAACACGAAGAGGGCAGATCGAAGACTAACCTCCCCGGCTGTCGTTTATGAGAAACTGTTCAAGAACAGTTACGTCGAGCGCTTGCTCCAGATTACCCTCGACCGTGCCATGTTTCGACCGTGTTTCGAAGTGAACTTTCTCGCGCAAAAGCTTGCCTCGCATTCGATACCGTTCCGGTCTGAAGATAATCATCCGCGTCCGGTTCCCGACAGAGCACCGAAAAGGAAAGTCAGAGCCGTGTGAAGAACCTGTGAATAATCAGTGCAAGCGTTACTTTACCAATGAATCGTCGTTCCCAAGCGCGAAGCGGACAGGATCCTAGCCATGACCGAGCAAAAGCGGAGACACACGTCGCGTCTTGCCTCACGTCTGCCGATGCCTTGGCATGGTACAGCACTGTTTCGTAGCGCAGCGTACCAAGCGGCCGGCCGCGGCAGGCATGTCACTCTCAGTCCCACCGCGATGCCTGCGCTCAGCACACTAGTAAATATATTAGGCACTTGGACACGCAGCGGGGAGGGCTTAGCCCTGCCAATTGTACTCCTTTGTTTGTCCTGTCCACTGGCGTAGCCAGGTGGGGGGGGGGGGGGGGGTACAACCCCCCCCCGCGAATTTTTTTTCAATTTTGCATGTGTATGTATCACGCACACGTATACAAACGCACACGCGAACATTCAGAAAGGTTGGTTGAACCTCCCCCCATCCCCGAAAAATATTTCTGGCTACGCTACTGGTCCTCTCCTTAGCTGACTGAAGACGTGAGGCTCGGTACGTAGCCTAGCGGTTGTGGGAATCGCCGCCGATAAACCCCCTCGCCCCCAGTGGCTACGACACGAGGCATGCTCCGGCGGAAGTGCGCATGTTCCAAGCGTCAGCGGCAAGCTATGATGATGAATCAACTTTTATTAAGCCCAACTGTGTTGGTACTGCACGCAGGCACCAGACGGGGCGGTTCCCTAGTTTCGGGACCCGTATGTATCTAGCAGCTCCTGGCCCCTGTCCGTCAGTGCAAGCTGAGTCGGTAGGGCGGGGCTGGATAACAAGGTCTCCCATCGCTCAAGGGGTTGGGGATTGGGGGTGTTGGGGGGAAGGGAAGGAGGGGGGTTTTTTAGTTCTGTGCACTCTGTCAAGATGTGCGGCAGGGTGCCATTCTCGCTCTTGCAAAACGGACAGAGCGTGTCGTGTTCCGCAGGGTACATGCGGTTCATCAGTACCGGATGCGCAAGCGATCCCGCCTGCGGTCGACGCAGTATCGTCTGTGTTGCCTGGTCAGTTCGGGGTGCGGCTCTGGCAGTCTGCACCTTTCCTCTCGGTACATCCGGGTAATGTCCCGAAAGCTGGTAACCGGGTGCGGTAGCTCTTCCGGCTCATGCTCGGCCCGGAGTGACATTTCTCGGGCATGATAGTCGGCAATGGTGTTGCCTGCTACCTGCGAGTGAGCCGGGACCCACACGAGCTCTACGGATCTTCCCGGAGGCTTGCACTTGGATAGAATGGCTCGGGCCGCGGATGAGATTACCCCCCTGCGGAAGCTTCCGTAGGCTGTCTTCTAGTCAGTGACCACGGTGTCCACGCTCGGCTGTGCGAGTGCGAGGGCCACGGCCGCTTCCTCGGCAACTGCGGGGTCTGTTGTGTTCAGGGATGCGCTGACAATCAGCCTGTGTTTGGTTGTAACCACCACCGCCGCCCGGTCACTGTGTTTTCGGAGCGAGGCGTCCGCGTACAGGACCCTGGGGTTCTCTTCCAGTTTCCGGGCCATGGCTTTGGCCCGTGCGGTGCGCCTCTCGTCGTCCTTGCCCGGCGTCATGTTCCGGGGTAGGGGTTTGGTTTGAATGGTCGTCTTCCATTCTTCCGCAAGGGCCGCCTTGATGGGTACTGGCTCGATCTGCCATCCTATCTTGCGTAGGACGGCTCGTCCGTGCTCCGTATGACTGAGCCGGATTCTTTGATTAGAGAGGTGGGCTTCGATGAGCTCCTCCACCGTGTTGTGGGCGCCCATGTCTAGCAGTCTTTGCGTAGACGAGTATATTGGCACGCCCAGTGCTTGCTTCGTTGCCTTGCGAAGCATCGTGTTTAGGGTGTCCCTATTCGCCTTCGTCAGCTGGAGATACGGGGCAGAGTAGGTAACCCGCGACACGACGAACGCGCGTACCAAGCGCATGGCATCGTCCTCTTTCAGGCCTCGGTTTCTGTTAGATACCCTCCGAATCATACCAAGTATCTGTTCGGTTGTAGCCTTGATCTTTGTGGCGGCGGCTTGTGCCTTACCGTCGCTCTGAAGCAGTAGGCGGAGAATCCTAATCTGCTGTGTTGGCTTGATGGCCATTCCGTCGATGGTGATAGTCACGTTAGGCGGCGGCTCCTTCTTGGGTTTTCCCGGTTGAATCATGAGTAGCTCCGATTTCTGGAGAGCGCAGCTCAGTCCACACGATTTGGCGTACTCGTGTACGGTCGTCGCCGCCCGCTGCAAGGCTTCCTCCACCCAGGCATCGAACCCGGCTCGGGCCGTCCACAAAGTGATGTCGTCGGCGTAGAACGCGTGGTCCACGCCTTCGATTTGCTGAGCAGATCGGGCAGGGGCAGGAGGGCCAGATTGAAGAGCAGGGGTGACAAGACCGATCCCTGATGGGTGCCCCTATCGCCTAGCTCGACAGGGTCCGACTTCTCCTCCCCTATCCTGATGGTAGCCGTTCGGTTTGACAGAAAGTCCTTTATGTAGCCGAATGTCTTGCGGCCACACCTGGTCTTCTTCAAATTATGCAACACGCTCGCGTGGGACACATTGTCAAACGCTCCTTTTAGGTCGAGGGCGATTATCCCACGCGGTGCGTGCCTCGTTGCCTGCTTGACGACCAGCTCGTGGAGTTGGATCATCACGTCTTGGGTGCTGAGATGTTGCCTGAAGCCGTACATCGTCTCCGGCATCTGATCCGTTTCTTCGAGGTGCTTCTGCAGCCGGCGAAGGACCATGCGCTCCATCACCTTTCCCGCGCAGGACGTGAGAGAGATGGGCCGCATGTTGTCTATCGTGAGGGCCTTGCCGGGCTTTGGAATGAAGCGTACCTCGGCTTCCTTCCATTCCTTTGGCAACCGCGAGCTCTCCCAGGTTTCGTTGATGTGCTCTAGGAGGCCGCGGGCCGCTGCACCGCTCATGTTACCGAGTAGCTTGTAAGTTATGGTGTCCCTGCCGGGTGCACTTCTCTTGTTACTTTCGTCTATCGCTGTCCACAGTTCCGTCATGGTAAACGGCTGGTCCAGCTCTTCATTGTCGGGTCCCTCGTACCTCTCGGGCACCGGGTACTGGCCCTTCTCCGTGTTTAGGTACTTCGCCTTCAGGTCTTCCAGGAGCCTGCGGCCGTCTCCCTTGTACATGTTCAATACTTTGGTAAGGTTGCGATTGCTCGCAGTTTTGCTATTCAGCGGGTCGATCAGATGCCTCAAGAGGCACCACGTCTTCCGTGCCGAGAGCTTGCCTTGCAGGCCGTCGCAGGTCTTCAGCCAATTTTCCCTGAAAAGCTTGGCCGCGTGCTCGGCGATCTGTTTGTTCAAGACTGCTATGCGCTTGGCCAGCTTTCTGTTGTGTCTGACGCTTCCACCGCCGCGTTAACGAGTGCCGGGCCGCCCACATGTTGGTCAGTCTAGCATCCACGTACGGTGTCTGCGACGTCGTTGCGATTTCTTGTGTGAATTTTTGGAGGGCCTTCTTCTGGTCCCTCGCCCATTCTGTGTAGGTCTGTTTTCTTTCAGCTTGTTCCGATTCTTTCTCGGACGCCTCTTCTTGTTCTTGGGTAAACTTTCTCATCTTGTCCCAATCCGTGATCCGCGCCGTCCCCAGTACAGCCCAATATCGGGAGCCTCGGATCGTGATGCCGATCACGCTGTGGTCAGACCCCAAGTCCACGTCTTCGTTTCTCCAGGTGACGTTTAGTGTGCCCGATGACCACGTCAGGTCTGGCGTAGTGTCCCTCGCGGTACTGTTGCCTCTTCTGGTGGTTACGTCCGGCTCGTTCAGGAGGGCCATCTCGTGATCCTCCATTGCTTTGGCCAACGCTTTTCCCCTTTTGGACTGAAACTTATAGCCCCACGTTGTGTGAGGGGCGTTAAAGTCACCGAGGATCAGGAGCGGCCTGCTTCCCGCCAACCCTTTCGCCTGGCTCACGATGCGGTCAAATTCGTACTGCCGTTGTGACGGCCGGCAGTACACGCTCATTACGAATAGATTGCCCGAGCTGCCAATTTCTCTTGCGTGAATTTCGACCAGCGTGTACTCGCACCCGCCCTGCGCCGTGACATGCTGAGTAGCCGCCACGTTGCTGCGTACGAGCACCGCTGTTCCGTTCTCCGTGGGGTCAGTGTAAGTGACGTACCCCGGGAGTCTTGGTTTCCCGTTTGTTTCTTGTAGAGCAATTATATCGGGCTTATTTTCTTGTCCGTCAATGTGTAGCAGTAGTTCCACTGTCTTATTGCGAATGCCGCGGCAGTTCCATTGGTAAATTACGGCGGTGTCCCCACCGCTCTTCTTATGCTTACTCGGTTTCTGCATCATCCTTTCCGGACGTCTCGAGTCGACCGCGCCTTTTCGCGATCGCTTCTGTGATTCTTTCGACCCGTTCCTTTTTCTTTTTCAGGGACGCGAAACGGTTCCTCACCGACGTTGAGGCTACTTTTGTCGCTAGGCGCTCGCGCTTCACCGGGAGCGTGTGGAGTTGACTCTCGACAGCTCCGAGGCGGGCATCCATATTGCCTAGCCTTCCGTTAATTTGGGTGATTGCCGCCAGAATGGCCGCCAGCTCCCCTTCTCGCGGGATCTGTGTCGTTGCCGCGGTCGCGGTCTTTGCGGTCGTCGCTTCCTCTCCGCTCGCGCGGTTCTCCTCGGCGTCCATGGCATCTTGATTATTTAATGCCCGTTGCGTGGCCTCAGCCGCTCCCGTCGTACATCCTAGGCGGGGTGAGGGGGAATCCCTCCGTGGCACCTCGCTCAAGCCTCCGGCGTCGTTTGCCGCCATGGTATTGTTTTTGGGTTTTGTATTTGCCGAGCTGCCGTTACTCACTAGCGTTTCGATCTTGTTCATAAGCGCCCGTATTTGGGCGTTCTGCTCCTTGATCTGAGCGTTTTGGCGCTCAATGATCCTCTTAAGCTCTGTCACTTCGCTAGGGTCCCTTTGCGGATTCGCTTGTGATTTAAGGGGTTGGGAGGAGGTGAGGGGTAGGGATTCGGTTTCACTAGTTCGAGCGAGGGGAGACCTGTTGGTCCAGCCCACCTTTTTTTCGGCGATCCCTCGGTGCTCGGCTGACTCGTTCCGGGACTTCGAACTGGCCCTGGATCTCGAACTGGCCCGGGACTCCGAGGCGGTCCTATTCGTCGTCTCCCAGCGGCGGTTGCCGCCGCTTTGCCGCTCCCGGATCGTGGCTTCGATCGGGAGCGGCTCTGGCGGCCGTTTCCGCCGCCACTGTTGCTGCTGCGATCCGGCGTTTGTGACCGGTCCCGTTGTTTGGAGGAGCTACGTCGGGGTCCACCAGCAGGACCTCTCTCTTCTCGGTTTCCTCTTTCGGCGTCGTCGTCTTCTTTCGCTCGGAGCCGCTCCCAGCGTCGCCGGCGGACAATGTAAGGCATCTTGAAGCGGGCCTTGCAGGCCCTGTCAGCGGTCAGGTGGTTGCCTCCGCACAGGCCACACTTCGGGATGCATCCGTGGTCTTCGGTGGGGTTGGAGATTCCACATCCTCGGCAGAGCTCATTCGAAGGATCCGGGCACACGTCCATTCTGTGGCCCATTCTTCCGCACGCATAGCATACGTCGATTTGTTTTCTGTGCAACGTGCACTCTGTGAGCAGGTTGCCGTATCTCACGTAGTTGGGTACTTTGTGCCCTTCGAAAGCAATGACGACCGATCGGGTCTTACCGATTCGGTTTGCCTGTAGGGCCGTTGGGTTATGCTTGTGCACAACGTTGTCCTGAATCTCTTGGGCCGTATCCTCGAGCGGGATGCCCCTTATGACGCCCTTCACCGTGCCGTGGGGGGCCGCTTCGTAAGTACTAATTTCGTGCGCCGTGCCGCGTATATCAATCCTTCCTACGGCAGCGTAGCGGTCGGCGTGCTCTCTCTTGGAGGTGCTCACCACGACGATATTCTGCTGGAGGTTCAGGCACACGACGTCTTCATTTGCTTCGTTTGCGGGGATCTGTGCCGCCGCCGCAATTGCACGACTTAGTTCAACGCGGGTCACATCGCTCACGTGGAGCCCGCCTCTTGGTCGCAACACGATCTTTATGTCGCCGCGCGGCAAATCTGGCATGCGCGCGCCCTTCAGCAATTTGCCTTTGTTTATACGTTTCGCCCTTGAGGGACGTGTATCGCTGCCCGTGGCGCCATCGCCGAGGTTGTTGCTCCGGCTGTTGACATCTGCCGTGGCCTCGGTGCCTCCTGGCTCGTTCGAAGTACGGGGTTTAGGCTTGGCTTGCCCGCGCCTTTGAGCCTGACTCTCTCGCCGGCAGTTTTCCAGCCTTGCGATCTTGTGCACTCGTCCGGCTGAATGTCGAAGCCTTCCACCTCTACACGCATAGCGGTAGTCATTTTAGGTCAATGCTCGCTGGCGTAGTCACCGAAAGTTCGATTTTCGCTGGCGGCTTCACCGAGGCTCGGGCTAGGCCTACCGCTCCCCCGGCCAAAGCCGAAGTCTACGTTAGGCCCAGCGACAGGCGCTCTTCGAGGGCACAAAAAAGTCCTCTAAATTCGAGAAAAGTGGTCCCCTACCTCGTAATTTGGGTTCCCGGTGGTCCACACAACTTCATACATCCGGACAATGCACTTTCATTAATGTCAATCGGCACAATTAGTGAAAAAAAGAACGGCGCGGAAGAAACGTGCGGTTGGGACGTTGACTGTGTCTTGGCTCGCAAGCTATAAGATGGGACCGTGGACAGCCACGCGGGGGTGGCCGACAGACTGTCGCGGAGAGCGCTTGTGCACGCGGCGTGCGCCCCGCCGGGGCCAAGGTTAGGGGCCGGAAGTTTTACTGTTGTTTTGCCTACCGCTGAAGTTTCGTTTAACTAATAAATGTTCTAGTTGCCCAGCAGTCTCCGACGGCGTTCTTTGGGGCGGACGACCACGAACCCCACACGGTCTAGCCACGAGCCGAAAGGGGGAATCAGTTTAACCAATCGACGCCGCACCGGCCTCATTGTGAAGTGTATATATATCTACGTCAAGACTGGTTGATTGCCAGGTGTCTCACATTCACGTTGTCACATATTACATAGAATTGCATGATCACTGCTTCAAAGACGAGATATTTCACAGGGCTTGATTTTACGATGACATGCGTTCTCCATGTAAACTATACTATGGAAGTGCTTCGGACGTAATATACGCATCTCGTGGTGGCATGGCATATAATAGCGGCCTCCATCATCTTAAGCTGCGCTACGACTCCAGTGTAATTTCAACTGAAATGGGCAGGGGTGGTCAAAAGTTCGCAAGCCGCGCTGTCATACATGGGATAGAGGCCTGCGAACTTTTTACCAACCCTGTACGTTGAGCGGTTATAGACAAAACCTAATACACCGCGGCATATTTATGATAGGCTGTATGATAGAGTTGGACGCATTGTAACATATATAAAGCTGACACCAGCGGGTGCGCGCTATGCATTAAAGAAGTTACGAGGGATGCTGGGTACTTTCTAAGAACGTGAAGCGAAAGCTTAGTTGGATCTTCTGCTGATCTGCTCTTGCAGCAGCGATCTCTCTCCCCTCCAAATCTGCATTCCCAGATCGCCTGCGTCGCATTAGGGCCGCATGCTGCTCCCGTCGGGCCGCTGCCGCAGCTTCATCCGTAGCCGCTTCCTCCCAACGGTGGTTACGACGAGCGGCATTTCGAGCTGCTCTATCCTCTTCCGCCGTCCCCGTCCAGGGCCTGGTCACGTGATATCTGCGCTCTTTGAAGCCGCATTGGCAAGGAGGCGTCATATGCCAATCCGACACCTCAGAGAAATTGAATTGTTACCGAAATACACGCTTCGCGACGTCGCCATTCTTTCGTGCTCTTCCCCGCACGCGACTACGGCCTGGTTACGTGATATCTGCGCTTTCTTTCTTTCTTTTTTTAACCCACGCGAACACCGCCAGGACGAAGTGGACGCACAGCTCGCGCGCGCATGTTATATTGTCTGTATCTAATACGACCTTGAAATATAAAGGTCCGAGGCTTTCGCCTTAAAAAAATAATAAAAAAAACTAAAAACAAGACGCGTGATTTAGGTCGCTTCACGCGTATTTCCACAAAGCATGATAAAGGCTTCTTCTTCCACTATTCGAAACGGAGACAGGGTTCAAAGGTTTGTTATCGATGAATGACGCACCACAGGGAACAGTGCGTAAACAAGCAGACTTCATTTCGACCATGTAAGCATTTCCTCATACGGCCTTCAGAAAGAAAAATGTACTGCACGTTTTCTTTCTGGCTCCAATCACTTTACTCGTGGTTGCACCATGTGCGTTCACGAAAGTTCGTACGTCTTAGTCATGGAAAGAAAAAGTAACGCACCAGCACAGCGAAAAATCGGCGAAGTATGCGCAAGAGGGTATTGTCTTCCATTTCGCCCATTGAAGGGAAGCGATAAGAAGGCTAAAAAAGAAAAAAAAAATGTTACGGGAGACATCGGTACTGTAAACCAGTTCAAAGCTTTCACCATACTGCTGCCGCCGATGTTCCGGGCACGGTCAGTGGGACAGATGGCCACCACAACACTAGGGACCGTAGTACTAGAACTGTCGAGTGGCGTGAACGCGCCTCGCCGCCTGATGCCTTCCGCCTCTTCCGCGTCGACCGTAGCGGCGGCGCTGCAGTCGCTCGGTACTGAAGGCGCGCGGCGCCGCGCGCAAGAACTGCTGGGTGCGTCGGCGGCACCCGGCTAATCGGCACTATTACTGATGCGGCTTTCGTTGCGTGGCTGTCATTATTAAGCGTAGGACTTGTCGTCGTAAGCCTTGATGGACGAAACTTCAAATCTTTTAATGGATGCTTGCTTCATAAATGCCTTTGAGCGATACTGCAAATCAGTTCTTGTAGCCGAAGTGACTGCTGGAAGGTGCGCAAAATATAAAAATGAAAATGGGCTGATACCGACCGTGAAGATTCACGATCTCGGTGTAATTGAGCCGAACTCATTGCCGGGCTAGTTACATTACTGTCAATTAACTAAACGCCGAACGACCACCAGAAGAAAGAGAGGAAACGGAAAGGGCGCGCCTTATTCTGATTTCTTCTGTTTTAATGCTTTTCTTCTGGTGGTGATTCGGCGTCTAGTTTGTCCAGAGTAACTGAGCAGCTCTATTGGAATTCAACTGTGCTCAGAAAGCTGTGTGCTGATATTCTGCCGAAAGCACGCCGAACATTTACCGCGCCTTGGCGAAGCTGTGTGTACGGTGCGTACCTTTAGAAATGCCCTGTGTAAATGTGACTTTTTCGACATTACGAGGGTAACTCGCCCGGTACAAATAACGGTCGTCCTCAGGAGCGTTGTATGGATATTGTTATTGGCGCAGGGTGGGGAGGTGAGACTTTACTGCCCGTATTTGTGCGTGTAAATATATATGCAAAAAAACATAATATCGCAAAGCGTAGTGCGCTACTGCCCCTCCTGGCCCGACTTTTGACACTTTACAGATAAAGCATCGAAATTATATTGTAAAACATGCATTGTGAAAAAGAAGTTTTTGCAATGGCATCGATAGGTCAGGAAAAGTGCAATATAAGCTGTCCACTGAAAAAAGTCACAGTTTCGCCGCAAGGGCGAAGCAATGAATGCGATAGCAAGAAATTAACGCTATACGAAGTGAGGCTCGCCAATGGATACTCTCAGTTTGAACAGCGTTCCTGTTGCAAAGGCGGCCGAAGCAGCGAAGGAAACTAGCGTGCTTCAACTGTCGAGCTGTGACACTTGATAGTTCGCGCTCATCTTCTGTTTGTTCGTTTAGCGGCGTCCCTTCAGCTCGAGTGACTTTCGTACGCTCGGTAACATGAGCGCGGACATCACGGTGAAAGCGTGAAACATTCCTCTTCCCCTCACCGCGAGAAAACCGCGCGAGCAGACAACGGAAGGGCAATGTTCTCGCTGCGCAAATATAAGAAGCGAGCGAGCTCGACGACGACTTTTAAATGCGCCTGTCGCGCTGCTAGCGCCATCTCGCTGGTAATGAAGAAAGCTTATTATCGCCTGCCGTCTGTGAGTCCGTCCAGCGGTAAAGGGTATGTATATAACGCTCGCCGTTAGCTACGTGGAGGATCTGCGTTTCGTGGCGTAGTGGATAGCGCCACTCGCTGCGGAACAAGAGGTCCCTGGTTCGATTCCGCGCTTGGGAAGCATTTTTCTGAATTATTTTTCTTTGGGGCTTTTATATATATATACATACTTATACATATACGGTGCATGACGGCGACGGCAAAATCCAGCCGAGACTGTCCATATAATTGCTATCGCAATAAAATAGAACTGGTTGTAGTGCATTTAGGCAGAATAACCGACGGGCTATGTTTACATCTGCGCATTCTAAGATGCTTGAGATAAACCCTGATGCATGAAGTTTGTGCCTCGGAGCGCGCCTTCGGCTCGGCTCCTGCAGCTGGCTCGGCTTCCTGGTATTTTAATCACTCAGAGGTCGCGTAACCGATGCACTGTAACCATGGAAGCGTAGGCGTGCGCAAGGGGAGCGGGGGGGGGGGCGGCAGGGGGGCGGCCGCTCCCGTGGTCGCCTAAGAGGGGGGGGGGGGCGCAAAGTCTGCCCCATACATTGACTTAATAGAGATGGGGGGGGGGGGGGGGGGGCGTTGCGACGAACATTCGCCCGACTTCGCCTCCCCTCCACCCCGAAGGGGGACCCTGCGCACGCCTGTGCGCGGAAGCACGCTGTTGAAACAAGATAGCCTTTCGGCATTAAAGAAAGAGAGCAAAACTGGCAGAACTCAGCCGTCACTACTATAAATGTTGTGATAGAGTTATTTGTACTCAGGTTACTCATGAAACAGTCGAGCGCATTAGAGCTCATTAAGGATCAATGCCCTGGATATCGTAGAGACTGCCTGCAGAAGATTGGTAGGCTTTCGTCGCTGGTTTCTTAATTTCTTCGTAGTCACTTATAGTGTAGCGCGGCTCGAAGTGTTGCTTGCAAACCGCACAACAATCAGTGAGCAGCTAGGTGAAAAATCCGATTGTCACCTTTGGGGGCTGGCAGGCTCCAAAAACAGGGAATATCTCGGAGCAGTTTTGGCTCGCCTGCATATTCACTCGTGCACCACGGCGCGTACACGCGTTGAGACACCGATTAAAGCTCAGTTATGTATTAAACGCGCTCAAAACGCGCAATTACACGCTTTCGTAGGCTGCGACGCGCGTGCGCGCCATATGCAGACGCTTTCCACAGCCACGGCCGGGCTAGACCGCGCGCGCGCTTCTTTTCAGAAGCGAGCGCGCGCGTGCAGTCTAGCCCGGCCGTGCCACAGCTTCAGTACAAAGTGACTACAGCGCCGCCGCTACGATCGCCCGTCGGAGCATCACCCGAGATGCGGCGCGGCCGCTTCGTTCGTTCCACTGCCCCGTTCTAGTACACTGTAGCCTGGATATGTCCGGAACCAGGGTTGCCAATGGTGGCTACTTTTCGCCAAATTGGCGAATTTGAGAGGCCCGTGGCGACCTAAAATAATGAATGGCGACATGGCGAATTTTTGGCGATTTTCGGTTTAGGTCTCCACTGAGTTATACATCCTAAGCTGAGTGTCTTCCCAACGAATGAGCGGCAACATTCTCCGTATTTTTCTTGGTCTTAGACCCACGAGTAGAATGTGCACATTACGGGTCATTCACTATGTCCGTCCTGTAACTCGTGTGTGTCTCCTCAATTCATCTAGATGCAGGAGGTACTGCAGCGTCCCCTAGCGACATTCTAGCAACATGTAAGTCAGCGGACTGCCTTGCATACCTCGAAGCGGCATTGTTTGACTATAAGTTTATGGCTTTAGGGGATTTAAGCTTCTCTAAAGTTTCGTTTCTGAAGGGGCTAGACGACGGGTTGGCCGCGTCTTCCGACCATTTGTTCCGCCAAAGCTCCAACTGTTCTGAATAGCTTGGCGATTTATTCACTATTTCAGTACCCCCAATTCAGCCCGTAAAGATTGTTTTGGAATAGGGATGGGAGGGGGAAACGCGGTTATTTTTACAATAAAAAATATTTACTGAGGCATTTTCCACTGTTCTCGGTGAGCGTCTGCAATGAAAACAATTGCTATATAACATTTTACATTATCTACCTGTTCATTAATAACGCATCGGATTGACGCGTGTAGATATAAGTGACTATAAGAAAGGGTCGGTGGCATCCCATATCATATTGGTTCACACTGAAAAGGTCTAACACTCACTAATGATCGGTTCCTGTAAGAATTCTGCAGTGTTATCATCAGTAAACCTTTTAATCCTCTTAATTCATATAAGGGTACGTAAAGCTGTCTGCAAAGAACGCTTTCACGGTTTTCGCCGAAGGTTTACCACACTCTTACCTTCAAAACAGGCGGACAGGGATGGAAGGGTATCATGAACATTTCATTCATTCACCCATGCGCCACCACGCACATTTTGTGGCTAGTCGGAGAAGGAGCACCATGCACTCCCACGGTGAAGCGGGCGATACGACTGGTATTGAGAAACGTCAATATAATTTCATGGTCTTGGATGGTACTGTATTCTACGGGGCCACACGTGAGTGGAAACTTTTATTACTAGGTATGCCGCACATATCTAGAATGGCGACTTTTTTGGCGAAATTTGTAAAAAAATGGCGACTTTTGGCGACTTTTTGCTCGTCGTTTGGCGACATTTAATCGAAAGTCAGTGGCAACCCTGTCCGGAACTATCCATGGGAGCACCAGCAAAAGCGTGAGGACAGAGGCGGGACAACACAAGGTTGAGCGGCGCCGATCGACATCGTAGTGCGTCGTGCTGAAGGCAAGGAGGTTTAAAAAAGGTTGAAGGTCTCTTTCTGCTGAAAGTGGCACGGACCGTCCGTGCAGGCCGGATCCTGTACAGAAGCGGCAGCCACCGGCGCGAAACTTGGCGCAAGCGGTCTAAAGCTCTGGTAAATAATGAGCATCGGGTTCGGGCTGCCAACGCGATGGCGGCCTCGTTCCAAACGTCGTGACTTTCTGACGGTTACCATCCGTGAAGGCACTCAGGAAAGCCGGCCGCTCGTCGGTCAGTCATGGTCTGCAGCTGCAGTGGCCGCGTATATACTTCTTGGCGTCATCCGACGCTGGCGCTGGGTCTTAATTGCTTCGTAGCTGGAGCCCTGATGCCGAGAATGGAACAAGCGCAGAGAGGGGAAGCGATTTGGCTGCTCGTGCCGCCGTGTGTACGCTTCTAAGGTCAGCTCAACGTGCTCGTGTCTCTGATATACGTATGCTTCGATCGATCGCAACGGGCCTAGCACAAGGAAAGAAAAAGGACAAAAAATCGAAAAGGAAACAAAAAAAGATGGCTGATCCCTCTGTCATAGGAATCGGTATAACCATGGGCGTGCGCACGGGGGGGGGGGGGGGGGGTAGCGCCCCCCCTATTCACCTAAGAGGGGGGGGCGCAAAGTCAGCCCCACATATTGACATAATAGGGAGGGGGGCGTTGCGACTCGGGGGGGGGGGGGTCGCAATGTCAGCGCCATACATTGACATCATTGTGGAGGGGTGGCGCGCAGCGACGAACCTTCGCCCCTCCCCCCCCCCCTGAAGGGGAACCCTGCGCACGCCTATGGGTATAACACGAAAGTGAAACGTGTCGTCACAGAAGTAGTTGATTGTTTATAGTGCATTGTTATATGAGAGCTCGTACAATGTCTACTGTTGTTTGGCAGATATCGCAACGCTTTATGTGGACGCACTCACGTTGACGCCTAGTGGCACATCTCCGTACCGACCACTAACGCCCATGATGATGATTTAACCTTCGCGGTAGCTGAAGATCTTAACATATACGTGGACACCGCATACGGTGAATACCGCGCAAATATGGCATCAACAAGCACATAATAAACTCTGATACTCCATATGCATTCCTTCAAAGCATCGTGAAACGCGAAGAGAAACGCTACGCACGTCGTGTCTTCCCTCTAGCTTGGCCGTTAATTTTCACAGGGCGAGCGGGGAACGCGGTGTGACATCCAGACGAGCGTTGGAGAGCTATTTTTCGATATGGATGGATGCTATGAGCGAGGCTTGGGCTAAAGCGACCACCTCGCAGTGTGTTAAAGGGCCCCTCACCAGGCCACATAGCAAATTTTAGTTAGACGCTGGAAGTTGTTGTATGCCGAATGAAGAGCAGTATGCCGCAAGAATTTTTCAAATCGGTTCATTACGAGCTGAAAAAAACAATTTGTAGCAACGCGAAACCATGATGCGAGGAGGCGAGTTTCAAACCCTTGCCACTCGCCCCGTGTAGCCTTAGCAAGCCAAATCCCTTCCCTGCCCTCTTCACTTGACACATACGCATGAACACGTCATGCGCATGCATGGTCACGTGCGCATGACGTGCCCGAGCCAGCCCGGGCACGCGAGTGGCGTTGCACGGCCGCTACCTTTGGGCGTTTTGTCGGCGTTCTCTGTGGTGTACTGCCTGTTTCTGCGGGACGGACATGAAAGTTGAGAAATTTGTACGGGCACGATCGAGAGTGGCGGTATCATGAGCCAGTGCTGCATTTAAGGCTCTGATATTGTCACAAAAGTCGCATATGCTTAACATTGCCTGCGCATAATGTCCTAAGGTAGGCCATGAAAAGGGTTTCTTTTTTTTTTTTTTTTTCACTTACGCCCAAGGCGAAAAGCGCTCTAATTCTGCTCTAAGAATGGTGTGCCGTGAACGTACGCGCACCGCTTAGTGTGTGTTAGCGTGAGCCGTAAGACGAGCATCCGAGCTACGTGACGTGTTTTTGTTTTGTCTAGTATGGAACTGCTTGCCGTGAAGGTAACCGTCAGCAGAGCCAGAGCCTTAAGACGTGCATCCTAATTACGTGTCAGATCATGTGCTTTTGTTTCTGTTGTGTCTGAACCACCGGACGTTGTGTCCGAGCCACGTTGCAGATCATGTGCTTTTGTTTGTGTTGTGCCTGAACCACCGGACGTTGTGTCCGAGCCACGTTGCAGATCATGTGCTTTTGTTTTGTCTATTTTAAACAGCGTGCCGTAAAAGTCACCGACAGCGGAATCTGAATCACGGGACGTTGTATCCGAGCTACGTCTTAGACCGTGTGCCTACGCGACCGCGTGATTGGTGTTTTGTCTGTGAGCTACTGGTTCGCCCGTGAAGGACACCGAAAGTGAAGTGTGAACCATGCCCGGTAGAGTGCATACGTGACCGTTTCAAGGATGCATCGACACTACACTAGAAGCTGGGACCGGCGGCCGGAGAAACGTATAAAAAACGGCCCCATCCTATGCTTCATCAGTCTGCTCTGCGCCGGAGAAGAGATCCACGCTGGGCAACACATGCTCAAACGAATAGCTAACAAGAATAATGGTGTCAGAGAAGCTGAGCTCCGGCGCATCACAGAAGCCTTAGTATATACCAGGATTATGTACGGCTTTCCGTACATGCATCTCACCGCGACCCAGCTCCGTAAACTCAACAACCTCCTTCGAGGCATCACGCGCGTAACCCTTGGCGTACCAAGCTATGCACCAAGTGCCTTCGTAGATGCGACAGCAATCTACAACAACTTGAGTGAAAGACTAATTATGCATGAAGAAGGTCAGACGCACCGCCTAACAACTTCCAACCAGGGCCGTCGCCTACTAGAACTTGTGGGACACAATACTACCAATCTGCCCCCTATACCACCGCCAGCTCCTCCGTGGGACGCACTTCCTTATATTGACGTTCGACCAATCCCAAAACACATGCACACTAAAAGAGATGTTGAAAGACGCCAATCGCGCTGCCGCCGACAGCTTCAAAGTGATCCGACCTCATACCACGCAGATGCCAGCTTTAGAGCCGGCAAAGCAGTCACAGCTACAATGGACCCACGTGGTCAAACAATCGTAAAACACCATCACGACGTTCCTTCTGCGGCAATAGCAGAAATATTGGCCATAACGCAAGCCATCACACAGCATGAGCACGCCTCTCAAGAAATTACGGTCAGGACAGACTCGCAGGCAGCCCTACGGGCCTTCCTCCAGAACCAACTCCCTCCAAACGTACTGGCTGAGCTCACTACTTATGGACATCATAATCCCGGTATATTAGTTCACCTGGAATGGACGCCAGGTCACTCTTCTTCCTTGGGCAACTCCCGGACCCACGCTGAGGCCTCAACACCCTGGTGTTCCCATACCTCCCAGGGTTGGCCTGACATTTATCTGCCGACAGTGGACCGCGCAGAACGCCATAAGGAACGAAGGGCCCGCCTGAAATCCCTCCGAATAGCCCGAAGAGAGCTCCCTAGACCGCCGGAGGCTTTTTCGAGAAAAGATACCGCGGTCTTAAGGCAAGCACAAACATACTCTTTACCGAATGACTTCACACTACATAAAATACAACAAGCCCCGAATACACCTCATTGCCAAGTGTGCGGATCCATACCGACTCTATCCCACACATACTGGCACTGCCCCAGAGCCAACACGCCACAACGCCATTCACTCTGCTCTAACATACATACATGGGAGGCCTGGGTTGCGAATCTGGGCGAAACCACCTCCTCGTGGGCAACTCTCCTTAACCACATACTAACCATCTTAGGGGAGGTCAGTACAGCCTCACCCTAGAGCCCAGACCCGGACATGGGTTTCGAAAATAAAAGTTTTTTCTCTCTCTCTCTCCCGGGACAAAACGCATGCAGCCACCCAGCACCCCCGGTCATCATGCAGCCGCCGCTGACCCATCTCGCCAGCTTCGACGGTCGCTCATGAACGGCGCCGGTGTTGAAGGACTCTGCTGCGCCCGGTTACGTATGTCATTCGCTTGAACTTAGTGGACTGCGGACTCTAATTATTTGCTCGGCTCTTGCTGTTGGTAATTCATTTGATACTGCTCAGTGTCTTGACATATTTGAATTTTCATGCATGCTGCACTTATCTGAATAATTGTGGAATGTACAATTAGTTCACCCTTGTATTCTAGATAACTGTTCTGTTCGAATGAATATCTTTTTCTTTGTTTCAACTCATTATTAAAGTTTTTTTTGTGTTCTTTGATTGGAGAAGGCCCTTGACTCTTTCATACCGGCGATTGGCGCAAGCCACACACCAGAGGCCCAACCCCCATGCCACATCTTGGGAGAAGCTTGTGCTTCGGCCCCGAGTCATGACAGATATACCATAGAGTCCAGCGTAACGTCGACGCGCGCGTGCGCGCGTCACGGCGACGTTACGTCAGCAAAAAACAGCCCTCTATAGTCCGGCGTCGGCTGACCGCCGACGCAGCCGACGGCTGCTGGCGCGCTCGGCCCGCTCGGGCGTCGCTCGGCCATAGAGTAACAGAAATTGACAAGAGTGGACACACGAGCCTATAAGTATCTATAAGCGGCGGAGCTACGCAGCTTCTCGCCAGGCGTTAGACGGCAGGACGTCACTCCCTGTTTCCAAGAGAACGCGCGTACTAGGTTATCTACTGCAGTACCTTTTCTGGTTCACGATACATCTACTTGTCTTTGTCGGACTATGTGGCTGCGGCAGTGGCTTCCGCTGGCTCGCAGTGCGACTCTAAATCCGTCTTTATCGTCTGCGACTGGACAGTTCGAAATCATCGATTGGTAGCTGTCATGACCATATATGGTCAGGATTGCCGGCATGGCAAGACGACGCGGCATGAGCGGCAACGCATACAAAATTGGCTCTACCTGCTCCGTGGAATTCGCTGGGATCGTCTGCCGGGAAGTCACTCTGCTCTTCGGCTGCTTGGTAAGAACGCCTTCGTTAGGTTCTTTTTTGCCTTCATTACTTTGCAATGTATTTGTCGCTACAGCTTTAAGTTGACATTTGACGCACTTTGTGTTTTAGCGCCGAAAGTTTCTTTGTGCTTCACGCTTCGCGTATGATGCTCGTGAATTGCTTTGCATTAAGAAATAGCAACTTGAAATGCTGCGCAGCACGTTAGCGAAGAAATCGTTTCTTGGCGCCAAAAATGAGTCGCCGCTTGCGTCGTAAGGTTTTTTTTTTTTTTTTTTTTGTGTGTGTGTGTGGTGTGTGTGTGTGTGTGTGTGTGTGTGCATACAATGCCGTTACACGCAGTTCTAATTCACTGCACGGGTGTGCAAATGTGTGAAAGAGTGCAGTTATGCTTAGAATCGTTATTTGTGGTATTCGCAGTTTGCTTGACGCCTATGTTAAGAGCCAAATTAGAGAGAACTTGAGAAATGAGAACAGTGTTCGTTGGCCGTGGCTACGACGTAATATTCTCGTTAAATACTGCCTCAGTAGTTCATGCACCGAAGGTTGCTTTGTTTTCGCTGCGGCAACTGCTTGGGACTGTTTTTCGCGAAAGGGCGCTGAGAAGTGCGTCGGAGACAATTTGTGCGAAGGCCAGAGAAAATACGGTAAACTTTTTAAGTGCGAATGCACTTCTTAAGCGACCCCGAAAACTCCGCCGGCATCCGCGCTCCTCCTCCTCTCCCCTAGCAACGGCGCGAGGAGCGGAGAGGAGCGTCTGTAGCAACGGCGCAGCGACGTCGCGCCCCATGTGATGCATCGCCTCGAACGTGTCCCACTGACGACCCGTGCTCCTTCGCCCGGAGTGGAAGCCGGGGCGAGTACTGCGGCGTGTGCTTGGTTGGGCACGTCTACGCCAATGTCCTCTCGCATGCCGTGTGTACTTCGCCGCTCAGAGACGAGTCGCCGTATACGCCGTGTACACCAGTGCCTACTCCGGCGATGCCGTCCTGGTTGTGACCGTCTACCTAGCCCCGAACCTCTCGCGAGATGCTGTCTTGGAGCAGATGGATGCGGCGATGGAGAGTGCGTCTGTGCGCGCGCGTCCCTCGGTTCCGGTTGTGGTGGTGCGTGACTTTAACGTGGACGTTAGAAAGGACAATGGCTGGTTGGTTGACCACATGCTGAACAATTACTCGATGACGTGTCTGTCTCTCGAGTTTCCGACCACGATCAACGGTGGCTTCATAGACTTGGCGTTCAGTAGGAACTGTACGGTCCGCGCCGTCTTGCCGGATCCGCTCATCGTCCATTTCTCGGATCCCAAAGCGCTGGTACTAACCGTGAGCTACAACGATAACACGAATAGGTGCTGATCTGTAGTGACGTGTGTAGTGTGTGTATGTGTGTGTGTGTGTGACGCACTCGCGAGGTGCATTAATGCATCATACGAAAAGCGTGAAGTGTAAAATAAATAAATACTACTTCATATATAAATGTGTGTGTGTGTGTACAAATGCATCATGGCAACAACACTTTAAATCATTAATTACACTTAATCATCATCATCAGTAAAAGTGCTTTGCACTTAAAAACGGCCAAACCTCCGTGGGTCGGCTGGCGCGTGCTCTCTCGCTGCCGTCTCCTTCGCTCGGCTCTGCAGTTTAGTCGCGCGCGCCCCCTCATAGCATCACCCCGTGCTTCGCACTTCCTCATACTCCCCTTCGGGGAAATGCGGGTTTTTTTCTCTTTTTTCAGGTCATGCCGTCCGGAGTCAAGTACTACTGCAGCTACTGCTGCGCTGAGTGGTGCAACAACAACGGCAGGACAGGGAGAGAGCGTGGTACTAAGTGGTTCAGGATTCCGCGAGACGACAGGTAGCCCTTTGCACCTTTCCAAGATGTAATTTTGAAGTTGTGGTTGTCATTAGCTAACTATCAAAGTATGTCCGTATCTTTCGCACTATTTTGCCGTTCAGCTAGTTAGTGTTTGGATGGTCAAACACATTCTTAATTCGCTTAAATCGAGTGGCCCCTTTTCACTCTGAAAACTCGTCCCCTTTTCACTCTGAAATCCCCTTTTCCTCTGTGATGCTAATGCTGTCTTCTGCACTTTTATTGTATAGTGGGAATTTTCTAAATATCGCCTATTTATTCCTACTGTGCAATTTCTCAACATGTGGCATATGTCTTGCATTGTGCAGTGCACCCATCTTTTGTATGTGCTTACTGATAATGTGACTTGAAATAAAATGTTTCGTCTCTCCCAATGATTGTCATGTCTGCATAAACAATGGCATTGTGTGCTCGCCGCTCTGGCGGTGTGGCTTACACAAAGCTACTTATGCATGCAAGTAACACGTTAAAAAAAAAAATTATATATATATATATATATATATATATATATATATATATATATATATATATATATATATATATATATATATATATATATGACCTCCGAGACAATCACACGAACAAAAGTGGTCTCGGAGGCCGTGCAATTTTAGCTATAACTAAATAATGACCTCTGAGATCGGCATTTTAATTTTTTTTTTTTTTTGCAATTTTCGATCTCTGAGGCTGCTGTTAGGATTCCCCACTTCCGTTTGGTGCGCTGCGAACCCAAATCAGCCGCAGGGGCCTACGGGAGTGTCCTCTCTTAACCTTTTTTATATTACTCTATGGCTCGGCTCCGAATAGATCCTGCTGCATTTTGCGCCAGATGCGCCGGACTCGCATGTACAGGAACCTGCTTCGCGGGCTGTTTCGTAGGCTCCCGACAGGTGGCGCGGGCGTTGTTCGCTTTACTGCGCATGCGCTCCTCTAGATGCGATCGCACCGGCTCTTAGAAATACAGGTGGGAACTGAAGCGGAAAGGAACACTGACTCTCAAATAAATGTCGTCTAAATTTTGAGCTAGTTTAGTAACGCTGATACCTCAATAAAACTGGACGTGTTAAAACTAGACGGTAGTATAACAGTGCGTTGGAGGCGGCTCGACTGTAGCGGAGACTGATTTGCGCCTGGCGTAGCGTCGCCGGCTTGGCGTGATGAAACGCAACGTCTTCGCGCGCGCTCGCGTCGGATGTCGGAGTATAACAGAGCCTTTACGTTTACTTGGACGCGGTAGAATAAATGAGCATAATGAGAGCTCGAACGCGCCAGAACATTCCTTTCGTTTCCAGGGATGGCGTCTGCTCGATGCGCTAACCGCGGGGACACGAACGCATGGGAAAGGGAGGCACATTAGCCCCGCATCTCGCTGCAATTCACGAAAAAAAAAAACTGAAAAAGACGCACACATTCCCTTTGTGTGTCTCATTATTTCTCTCAAGTTTTATTAATCTATTCAAGCAACTAATTACACAAACTACACATGTGTCAAATAATTATCGCAGTGTCACGTGCTACTGTTGGCGACGTCAGAGCACAGTTGTCTACGTAGAGGAGCGACGTCACAGCACTACTATCTACGTAGGGCCATTTTCTCATGTACGTCATCCCCTCATTCTCTAAAGCGCGCGCCCGCGAGAGGAAGGGCAAGCAGCGTTCACCTTGAAATTTGACCCATTTCCGCGGCGCGTAGCGTTGCAAATTTTGGCAGACGTGATCGTGAACGCCCAGTGTATGCATTGCGCTCGTTAGCTCAAAATTGGCAAACCTGGTGAGGGGCCCTTTAAAGCGTTGACGAAAATACACTTCTATTTGAAACGCGCCGAATGGGACGGTTGTAGCAACGGCGCGTTTTTTTTTTTTTTTCGAGCCTGATGGCACACATGTCAACGCCCCGTTATAAAGGGAACGCTCATAGCATCCATCCTTCCAATAGCACTGTGAAAGCAAATTGTGAAAGATTAAGGCGCGTTCATGTAGGCTCCGTTATGTGTTTGGCGGTAGCTGAGTGGGCCAAACGCCCACCAGCCATCGTAGCGGACCGAGAGGTCACGGGTTCGACTCCTGTGAACGGAACTTATAGTTCTTTTTCTTTGCCATCTAATGACGTTCATTTTGCTGACGTATTTCCGTGACGGAAATGCGTCATGAAAGTCTTGGTGGACCCCGGCATAAAACACTTTCGTGTTAATATAAACCAATACTATTGAGTCCACCGTTTCATCATATATATACAAAATATCATGCCGAAGCATTTGATGGCTGCTTACGCCGGTTTTTTTTTTTCAATACCGTTTCGTCATATTTCAACTCGCCGCAAAATAAAAAAAAATCTAGCAGTTGTTCCGTGTACGAATACAACCGATGAGCGAAGCTCCTTAGAAATAGGACGCAAACGACTATGCGCCTGATCTCGCTGCTGGCTTTCATGAAGGCGGTAGGGTGGGGAGAGCGTCTGCTGCGCTCGGTGGCGGGAACGACTGAGCGAGTGAGTGTGTGGCGCGCGTAGCGCAGGGAGAGGGTGACAGGTGGGAGAGCGGGGAGGGGAGCTTCGACGGCGGCGACGGAACGCCGCGCGCAGCGTTTCATTGTCTTTTGGCGCCGGCGCCGGGTGGGGAGAGCGTCTGCTACCACCTTCGACAAAGCGCCCGTGGTGCTCTAGAATGATGGTTGTGATTTCACAATCCACGGGAATGAAAAACAGGAATGATTTCGATATATCGTATAATTCGATATAAGCTTTTAAAGAATTTACCGTATTTTTAACGCGAATTTTGGTGCGCAAGTTGGTTTCGCGGCACTGCTTCGCGATAATGCAAGGAAGGCGACTTCACAAAAATATGCGTTTTTTTTTTTCACGGTTTGTACTTGAGAGTGCAGGTTTTTTTTTTTTTTATTGTAACTTTCACATCCATGTAACAAAAAACTTCGCAAACACTTGTTTGGTCCCATATCCTAACTGGCCAGTAGCGGGACCAATTGTGTGACATACCTATGATAATTGCGCAAGCGGTTACACAGCGACAAAGGACATCAAACTGGATACAAATGTTTAAAAAAAAAGAAAGAAAAAAAACACATTATTGAATTATACAAGGAATAACAGCGCAGAACATAGCTACTTATAGCACAGAATAATATTAGCACTAGAATAATAATAATCATAATAATATTAATAGCACTAAATGATTTATACAATCGTACTACTTAGAACTTTCGCATGAAGTTCATGCTTCATGGCCAATGAAAAATTTTTGGCCTCTTTCACATCGGTCGGTATCGCATTCCATATGAGAGCGCCGTGAAATTCTACGAGCCTTCGACCATTGGCATTTCTGGCTACCGGTAAATTAAAGCAGTGATTCGCTGCAGCTCTTCTACAGCGCGTGGGTAACTTAAAGGTGCTTAATGGGAGTGGGTCATCAAGTTCTATTATTCCATGCACTATATCAGCAACACTGGACACGTGAACAGAGTCCAGTGGAAGTACACGCATTAGTTGCAACAGTTGTTTTGCAGTATCCGTCCTGGTTGAGTATGTGATGATCCGGACTGCCCTCTTTTGCAGGCGGCTAATACATTTCAAATGGGTTTTATGTGTACTGCCCCACGATGCTATACAGTAGCTCAAGTGACTGTGCACGAATGCAAAATATAGGATGGCGTAGAATCGATGCGCCAAAACATTCACGGGCTTTTAGTAGCGTGTGACAACCATATGCTAGCTTGGAGCATGTCTTTTTTATATGCGATTTCCAGTTCATGTCCGAGTCAAACATGACCCCTAAGTAACTGGCTGTAGCAGTGCCGTATCTAAAACCAAGTTGAATCCTGCAAAGTCGAGTTGTTTCTTCCTAGAGTGAAATACCATGTATTTAGTTTTCTCTGTGTTGATATTTAGGTGGTTTCGTTGAAACCATACTTGTACTCTCTGTAACTCTTCATTAATTTTACCTTCGATATCACTAAAGATTAGTGCCGTATCGTCTGCGTACATTAAAGCTTCTGAATATAGTAGGATGGAGGGGAAACCGTTAACGTACAGGAAAAAAAAAGAGTGGGTCCAATAACTGAGCCTTGTGGTACCCCAGAGACTGTTGATTGAGTAGAGGACTCGACACCATTCATCACTACTCGTTGCTGTCGGTCGGATAGGTAGCATTTAAGAAGCTGGTGAATTTTGCCTCGAAAGCCATAGTCATGAAGCTTACTTAACATGATGTTGTGGTTTATTTATTTATTTATTTATTTATTTACACATACTGCAGCGCTAAGTGCGCTATGGCAGGAGTGGAATTTTAACAAATCACTGTAAGCTAACCAAGCTGTATTTCCTGTGGTCATATATCGTTTGATTTGTTCAAATCGTTTACGGAATCGAAAGCTTTTCGATTCTGTCAGGAAAACTACGACGGCAATCTTATTGTTGTTCAAGGCTTTGTTAACTTGTTGGGTTAATACCAAAACTGCAGTAGATGTAGATCTGTGTGCTCGAAAACCATGCTGGTTTGAGCAAATTATATTATGTTTGGATGCAAATGATGTTATCTGCGCTGATAGAATTTTTTCAAACATTGTATTAATTACACTTAACACAGATATCGGTCTGTAATTTGAGGCACGTGCAAGGGTGGGTTATCCGCCTCGTGCGCTGCTGCTTTCAGTGGTACTGGTGGCGCCACCAACGGCGGACGGTGGCGATAGGTGGATCTGCGCGGCTCAGAGAAGCCGTGGGTAAAGCGCCTGTTACTCTCCGTTTTTCTATTCATGTTTCATTCTGGTTTGATATTTGTACTGCCGACGCTGCTCCACTAGACAACCATGCCGTCTGTTACGTCGATTGTTCTATATTATTTGTTTTAAAATGACAGGCCCTTTTTTTTATGCGTGCGCGCGATGCACTGCGTACGTTTCTTACGTGCATGTGTCCAAGTTGTTTGCGTGATCTGTTAACACAGATGAAATAAAAATTGTTGCAGTACAAAACAGCATTCTTTCTTTATTGAACACCCCAAACAGTACAACAACAATGACTATTACGGCTGTATGCCTGCTTAAGAAACGCACAAAAGACACGCGATTTTATCTTCGCCCAACACTCGTAGCACTCAACTAGGCCAAGAAAACCAAAATCTAACTTGCTGAACGTTTTAACAGCCGTCACACAGCTGCATAATAATGCGTGAAAGTACTTTAGCAAATGACCAACAAACATTCACACAGCGTTTTTTTTTTTGTTTTTTTTTTTGTTCACAGACCGTATTAACATATGAGGAAGTTCTAACTGCATTGCAATCACATATTTCGGAATATCTAATCACTTTCACCATTGAAGCCACAATCCTCTAACACATGCGCTTTAAATTGAGCATTGCATTACTGAGACTTATATAGGAAATGCGCACGCGTGGCATTACTCAGATTTATATAGGAAGTGCGCACGCGTGTAATGTATCTCGTATGCTAGATTCTCCTTTGGTACGTGCAGCTCAAAATAAAATGCGATTTTAGAAGTAATGTTCGTGGAGTAGCGAGCATATAGCAGAACAACTACTTACAGCATCACTTACCTTTGCCAAAACGGCATTCCAATTGCAATTCAATATTAACCGACGCAACAACGACAACAAGACGCTTGTTGGACACAGGCGTACCAGGTTGACGCTCGAGGCCAAGCGCGGTATTTTAAGTGTAGCACAATCGTGCGCGTATAGTACGCTAGAATATTCTGGCACAATGTCGTCAAGCTTGCAGTCACTTCAGCGGTTCCCACGATGTAGCACCAGTTGACGTCCTCGCGTCATCAAACTTCTACGACGCCGAGAACTACGCACACAGCTGACTTGGAAAAACGCGGTCTTGCAGGAGGCCATCTTGTCCCGCAACCAACGGACAAAAGTACACAACTGAGGCGTCTGAAACATTGCCGTTGATGAGATGGCAGCTGAACGAAATCAGGGCTCGTCGTCCGACGTGTGGCCACCGCCTTAACACAATATTAACGTTGCAACGTTCAAGGAAGACGCGACGAAAGCGACGCGCCCAGCCGGTCTTGTCGGGTACGCTACATGGATGGATGGATGGATGCTATGAGCGTCCCCTTTATAACGGGGCGGTGACATGTCTGCCACCAGGCTCGAAGGATAAAAAAGAAAAAAAAAAGAAAAAAACTTCCTTGTTTCATGTTGTCCTAATGCCTTATCTACATTGATTAAATCTATGTTATTATAACAAAAAATATAAATTCACAGTCCATCTCTCTGCCTCTTAAGGCAGAATAACCTTTTTTCCCCAAATTATTTATTTTTGTACTTTATCTCTACTTTTCTGCCACCAATACTCTAACCGTCTCTTACTTATTTCTATCGCGGGCGTGTTCAGCTTTCCATTGTTGTCCCTAAAACCCAAGGCTTCATGTAGACTCGTGCCCACACGTATACCTGGGTGAATATCACCACATTCTATCAGTACATGTTCCATCGTTTCCTTAGTTCCCCCGCAGCATGTACATAGTTCTTCTTCGTTACTGAATCTCGCTTTATAACTACGCGTTCTCAGGCAGCCCGACCTTGCTTCAAACAGTAAAGCGCTTCCCCTTGAATTATCATAAAACCTTTCCCTCCTTATTTCGTTTTTTCCTTTTCGGTAGTTACTCAGAGCCGGCTTCTTTTCCATCGCTGTCATCCAATAAGTCCTCTCCGCCTCTCTGACCTTCCGCTTAATGCTCCTTGTTGCCATATCGCCCGCACTGCCAGCCGTATATTTACTGGTGAGCCTCCTAGTTCTTTTTCTCCACTGCGTGTCAACGCTTTTTCTATACAATACCTGAAAACCTTCTCTGCCCATCTACTCTTCTTCATTTTCCTCAGCCTCTCTTCGAATCTCATTTTGCTCTGCGCTTCCCTCACTTCAAAGCCTGTCCATCCCATATCACCCTTCACCGCCTCATTTGTCGTCTTCCCGTGAGCGCCCAAGGCGAGGCGGCCCACCGTCCTTTGATTTACATCCATTCCTGATTGCACCTCTGACTTCATGCACACCACTGAGTTCCCAAATGTAAGCCCCGGAACCATCACACACTTCCACAGCCCTCGAAGCACCTCGTACCTATTGTATCCCCATAAAGCTCTGTGCTTCATAATTGCAGCATTCCTCTTTCCCTTTGCTACCGATGCTTTCTCTTGTACCTCCATATATCTATCCCCCTCATTTACCCATACTCCGAGGTACTTGTACTCGCTTACCCTCGGTATTTTTTGGCCCTGTATTAAGACCGTATGGTCTCCGTGATCATTGAATATCATCAATCCACATTTTGTTGCACTAAATCCTAGTCCTAGAGCCTCACACTCCCTTCCGCATATATCTGCCAGTCGCTGTATATCATCTTGACTGTCCGCAAATAAGACAATATCATCAGCATAAAATAGACCTGGAATCTTCTGCTCAACCATCGCTCCGACCTGTTTGTGTGACAAATTAAATCAAATGTTGCTACCTTCTAGCGCTTTTTCCATCCTCGCCATGTACAGCATGAATAACAGCGGGGACAAAGGGCATCCCTGTCTCAGCCCCTTGCTAATTTCAACGCTGTCCTTGCTACTTATTCCTTCCCATTCTATACAAACTGTATTTTCTCGGTATATTTCTCTCAAAAGCTGTACACAGTCGTCACCTATGCCCACTTCCTTCAATATATCCCACAAAATTTCCTGATTAACGTTGTCATACGCCCCGGTGATATCTAGATAAGCTACGTATAAGGGCCTGTTTTCTATTTTAGATATTTCTATACACTGGGTAAGAACAAACAGATTATCGTCTAACCGCCTGTCGATTCGAAATCCATTCTGAAGTTCTCCCAAAATATCATTTTGTTCTACCCACGCTTCTATTTTTAATTTTACTGCCTGCATCGCCAACCTGTATAGCACCGATGTAATTGTTAGGGGTCTATACGAGCGAATGTTATCTTTTTCTCCCTTGCCTTTATAGATTAAGTTCCTTCTACTTTTTCGCCAACTGTCTGGTATTTCCCTCTCCTGTAAGCACTTTTCTACGGCTTTCAGCAGTGCTTCTTTAGTGTTATGTCCGAGTTCGTTAATGAGGCTGACGGGAACCCCATCTAAGCCCGGAGTAGTGCGCTTAAGAATTTTTCCTTCGGCCTTCTTCCAATTGAAATTCTCTAGTACTACATCTTCGTCGGTTGCTCTCCTTTGCGTACTTTTACTCACCGGGGGAATCCCCTGGGGGACCTTTTTAAACGAATCGGCTGTTATCTTTCGAATGTAACCCAGCGCTTCATATCCTTCGAATTTATTTCCTCCTTCATCTACCATATGTTGTTGCATTGTGACAGACTTCCTACCCAGCGCTTTTAGGTGGCTCCAAAATATCCTAGGCGCGGCCTTCTTCTTTTCGCGAATCTCTGTCATCCAGCGTTCACTTTCACCTTTAATTTTTGCCTCTACTAATTTCTGCACAATGGATTTTTGCTCTAAATATATTTCCCATATTTGGTTAACTTCGTCCTGTGGCCGCTTCTCCTTTTTTGCCTGTCTGTGCTCCCGTGATGCCTGACGTCGCATCTCGATCGCTTCCCGGATTTCTTTGTTCCACCAACTTTTTGGCTTTTTCTTTCCTTTCCAACAAATAGTTTTCTTCTCTGTTTCCATTTCTTTCGTGATTACATGTAGCAGCTCACTATACTTCCAGTCTTTGCCTGGTAGTTCGTCTACTTTTTCCTCGACTCTTGCGGCTATATTTGTTATTTGTTTGTCATTTAGATACGAGCTGCCAAACTTTGATTCTATGTTCTTATTTTCAGTTTTATATCCCATTTGTAATATTATGCGTTTATGATCACTACCCAAGCTGTTAATGCCTTCTTCGTCTATTCTCATGTCTCTAAGTTTGTCATATATTCCTTCTGTCATGAGACAGTAATCAATGCTCGATTGCCTGTTTCCGACTTCCCACGTGATCTGCCCCTCACACTTAGGCCCCACGTTAACTATCTCAAGACTATGTTGCTCGCAGAGATCTAGCAATAACTTGCCATTGGTGTCTGAATATCCGTCAAGGTCATGAATGTGAGCGTTCATGTCCCCTAGAAGGATTATTTCGGCATCATGACCAAATTCTTTAATATCGGTGCTTATGCATTTCACTATCTCCAGATTCTTTTCTCTGCAGTTATTCCCCGTCCACAAGTAAGCTACACCTAGCCACGTTTTCTTTCCACCTACTGTGCCCGAAACCCATATGTGCTCTGAACACGTTTGTTTCACTCTCTCCCATTTTGTTCTGCTATGAATTAGCATTCCAACCCCCCCACCTCTCCTTTCTGATGTGATCCTGTTACATCCTTCCCAAATATAATTTTCAATATGTGGTGGCTCTTCCAAGTCTCTAAGGTGTGTTTCTGTAACCGCATAAACACCTATCTGTTCCTTGTTTAACTGTCCCTCAATCTCTAACCATTTTGCCTTTTTTCTGCCACCCTGCATGTTAATGTAACTAATTGCAACACGCGCCTTCTCCCTTCTTTTACCTTTTCTCTGTTTTTTCGCTATACTACCTGTCAAAGAGTCCCCCTGGTTGTTTTCCTCATTACAAGCTACCTTGGGCACCGAAGGGCCCGCGTGCCCCCCAAAAAAGCAACTGCGCGTCCTGCAAGACGCCAACCCACCTCATGGCCAAGCCTCCTATCGAAGTGTATTCCGTCTCTTCGAAAACCACCCCACCTGTGCACCTCTCTGTTTATTTCCACTACCTCGATGCCTTTCTCTCGACTAATTCGCCAGATCTCTTTGTTTGCGACGACAACCGCTCTTTGCAAGCTGATATTTCGCACTGGTACTTCCGGTATTGTGCATACCACTATCTGCACCTGAGGGGAAATGGCGCGCATGTCATCGACCCCTTTCGCCAATGTGGTCGCTAGTTCGGCTGATTCTTTACTCAAGACGTCGTTTAGACCTCCCGCGATTATCACGAGGTTACGTCCATTAGACTTAGTTGCGAGTTCTGCGCTAGCTTGTCTCATCACTGATCCCAGCCTATGTCCCGGGAACTTCCCTATTAAAACTCGTTTGTCGCCTCTCACCCTTTCCTCGATTGCTTCTGCGCATGTAGCTAAATTCGAGTCCCCGGCGATTATCACGTGATCCGACTTTTCTGCTGGACTCTCCCGCACCTGGCCACTGCCCCGGTTACTAGCTCGTGCTACTGCTGTTGTTTTGTCCCCTCCCGTTCCCAAGACTACTTCGCGGAAAGTGGGTCCTGTGACCCTTGCACCTGTCTTTTCCAAACCTGTTTCCCCTTCGCGCCTACCACTGTCGGGGTCGATGCCCCATTGTTGCCGCTGTCGCTTGCTACCTTTGCTGGCATGGCTACCTTTGCTAATCCCTCCTCGGCTGACTTAAGCCTTTCCGCCATAGCCATCGTTTTTTCCCGCTCTGTCGCTACCGCTTTCTCCAGCTCGGAGATTCTCACCATGAGCTCATTCTGGGCGGCCATCATTATTTCCATTTTCGCCTCTAACTCGCATTGCTTACACTTGGCGTCAGCTGTCTCTGTCGTCTCATCCTCACAAACCTCTATTTTCCGCCCCATTCCGCATCCTGAACACTTTACGGTCTTTTTGACCATGGCTATAGATCGTTCACACGGTGGATTAGATACACTTAAAGCCAAATGATATCACAACACTCCGCAAGTACGTTACACGTCAAAGCACCTGTGCACCTTTCAGCCACGTGGTGGCCGAACAAACAAATATTTAAAAAAAAAAAACACCCGAGGCGACTGTCACACCACTTTGTACCAACAGTACAAAGTTGTAAGCTCTATTAAGCTGCAATCTAGTGGATTAACTAAAAAAAACAAGCTCGAATCATGCAAAAAAAAAAAAACACTTATCTGACGCTGTCATTCCGGAGCCCACGAAAAACACGTCCGTCCTCTAGCAGCACCATGATGGCATGGATGGATGGATGCTATGAGCGTCCCCTTTATAACGGGGCGGTGACATGTCTGCCACCATGCTCGAAGAAAAAAGAAAAACTTCCTTGTTTCATGCTGGCCTAATACCTTGTCTACATTGATTAAATCTATCTTATTATACCAAAAAAAAATTTATAAATTCACGGTCTATCTCTCTGCCTCTTAAGGCAGAGTGACCTTATTCCCCCCCCCCCCCCCCCCATTATTTATTTTTGTACTTTATCTCTACTCTTCTGCCACCAATACTCTAACCGTCTCTTACTTATTTCTATCGCGGACGTGTTCAGCTTTCCATTGTTGTCCCTAAAACAAAAGGCTTCCTGTAGACTCGTGCCCACAAGTATACCTGGGTGAATATCGCCACATTCAATCAGTACATGTTCCATCGTTTCCTTAGTTCCCCCGCAGCATGTACAGTGTTCGTCTTCGTTACTGAATCTCGCTTTATAACTTCGCGTTCTAAGGCAGCCCGACCTTGCTTCAAACAGTAAAGCACTTCCCCTTGAATTATCATAAAACCTTTCCCTCCTTATTTCGTTTTTTCCCTTTCGGTAGTTACTCAGAGCAGGCTTCTTTTCCATCGCTGTCATCCAATAAGTCCTCTCCGCCTCCCTGACCTTCCGCTTAAGGAAGGATGCTATGAGCGTCCCCTTTGTAACGGGGCGGTGACATGTCTGCCACCAGGCTCGGAGAAAAAAAAACTTCCTTGTTTTATGTTGGCCTAATACCTTATTTACATTGATTAAATCTATGTTATTATACCAAAAAAAATATAAATTCACGGTCTATCTCTCTGCCTCTTAAGGCAGAATGACCTTATTTTTCCCCCCATTATTTATTTTTGTTCTTTATCTCTACTTTTCTGCCACCAATACTCTAACCGTCTCTTACTTATTTCTATTGCGGACGTGTTCGGCTTTCCATTGTTGTCCCTAAAACCCAAGGCTTCATGTAGACTCGTGCCCACACGTATACCTGGGTGAATATCGCCACATTCAATCAGTACATGTTCCATCGTTTCCTTAGTTCCCCCGCAGCATGTACATTGTTCTTCTTCTTTACTGAATCTCGCTTTATAACTACGCGTTCTAAGGCAGCCCGACCTTGCTTCAAACAGTAAAGCGCTTCCCCTTGAATTATCATAAAACCTTTCCCTCCTTATTTCGTTTTTTCCCTTTCGGTAGTTACTCAGAGCCGGCTTCTTTTCCATCGCTGCCATCCAATAAGTCCTCTCCGCCTCTCTGACCTTCCGCTTAATGCTCCTTGTTGCCATATCGCCCGCACTGCTAGCCGTATATTTACTGGTGAGCCTCCTAGTTCTTTTCTCCACTGCGTGTCAACGCTTTTTCTATACAAATACCTGAAAACCTTCTCTGCCCATCTACTCTTCTTCATTTTCCTCAGCCTCTCTTCGAATCTCATTTTGCTCTGAGCTTCCCTCACTTCAAAGCCTGTCCATCCCATATCACCCTTTACAGCCTCATTTGTCGTCTTCCCGTGAGCGCCCAACGCGAGGCGGCCCACCGTCCTTTGATTTACATCCATTCCTGATTGTACCTCTGACTTCATGCACACCACTGAGTTCCCAAATGTAAGCCCCGGGACCATCACACCCTTCCACAGCCCTCGAAGCACCTCGTACCTATTGTACCCCCATAAAGCTCTGTGCTTCATAATTGCAGCATTCCTCTTTCCCTTTGCTACCGATGCTTTCTCTTGTACCTCCATATATCTATCCCCCTCATTTACCCATACTCCGAGGTACTTGTACTCGCTTACCATCGGTATTTTTTGGCCCTGTATAAAGACCGCATGGTCTTCGTGATCATTGAATACCATCAATCCACATTTTGTTGCACTAAATCCTAGTCCTAAAGCCTCACATTCCCTTCCGCATATATCTGCCAGTCGCTGTATATCATCTTGACTGTCCGCAAATAAGACAATATCATCAGCATAAAATAGACCTGGAAGCTTCTGCTCAACCATCGTGCCGACCTGTTTGTGTGACAAATTAAATCCAATGTTGCTACCTTCTAGCGCTTTTTTCCATCCTCACCATGTACAGCATGAATAACAGCGGGGACAAAGGACATCCCTGTCTCAGCCCCTTGCTGATTTCAACGCTGTCCTTGCTACTTATTCCTTCCCATTCTATACAAACTGTATTTCTCGGTATATTTCCCTCAAAAGCTGTATACAGTCGTCACCTATGCCCACTTCTTTCAGTATATCCCACAAAATTTCCTGATTAACGTTGTCATACGCCCCGGTAATATCTAGATAAGCTACGTATAAGGGCCTGTTTTCTATTTTCGATATTTCTATACACTGGGTAAGAACAAACAGATTATCGTCTAACCGCCTGTCGATTCGAAATCCATTCTGAAGTTCTCCCAAAATATCATTTTGTTCTACCCACGCTTCTATTTTTAATTTTACTGCCTGCATCGCCAACCTGTATAGCACCGATGTAATGGTTAGCGGTCTATACGAGCGAATGTTATCCTTTTCTCCCCTGCCTTTATAGATTAAGTTCATTCTACTTTTTCGCCAACTGTCTGGTATTTCCCTCTCCTGTAAGCACTTTTCTACGGCTTTCAGCAGTGCTTCTTTAGTGTTATGTCCGAGTTCGTTAATGAGGCTGACGGGAACCCCATCTAAGCCCGGTGTAGTGCGCCTAGGAATTTTTCCTTCGGCTTTCTTCCAATTGAAATTCTCTAGTACTACATCTTCGTCGGTTGCACTCCTTTGCGCACTTTTACTCACCGGGGGAATCCCTGGGCGACCTTTTTAAATGAATCGGCTGTTATCTTTCGGATGTAACCTAGCGCTTCATACCCTTCCAATTGATTTCCTCCTTCATCTACCATATGTTGTTGCATTGTGACAGACTTCCTACCCAGCGCTTTTAGGTGGCTCCAAAATATCCTAGGCGCGGCCTTCTTCTTTTCGCGAATCTCTGTCATCCAGCGTTCACTTTCACCTTTAATTTTTGCCTCGACTAATTTCTGCACAATGGATTTTTGCTCTAAATATATTTCCCATATTTGGTTGACTTCGTCCTGTGGCCGCTTCTCCTTTTTGCTTGTCTGTGCTCCCGTGATGCCTCACGTCGCTTCTCGATCGCCTCCCGGATTTCTTTGTTCCACCAACTTTTTGGCTTTCTCTTTCCTTTCCAACAAATAGTTTTCTTCTCTTTTTCCATTTCTTTTGTGATTATATGTAGCAGCTCACTATACTTCCAGTCTTTACCTGGTAGTTCGTCTACTTTTTCCTCGACTCTTGCGGCTATATTCCTATTTGTTTGTCATTTAGATACAAGCTGCCAAACTTTGATTCTATGTTCTTATTATCAGTTTTATATCCCATTTGTAATATTATGCGTTTATGATCACTACCCAAGCTGTTAATGCCTTCCTCGTCTATTCTCATCTCTCTAAGTTTCTCATATATTCCTTCTGTCATGAGACAAGAATCAATGCTCGATTGCCGGTTTCCGACTTCCCACGTGATCTGCCCCTCACACTTAGGCCCCACGTTAACTATCTCAAGACTATGTTGCTCGCAGAGATCTAGTAATAACTTGCCATTGGTGTCTGAATATCCGTCAAGGTCATGAATGTGAGCGTTCATGTCCCCTAGAAGGATTATTTCGGCATCAGGACCAAATTCTTTAATATCGGTGCTTATGCATTTCACTATCTCCAGATTCTTTTCTCTGCAGTTATTCCCCGTCCACAAGTAAGCTACACCTAGCCACGTTTTCTTTCCACCTACTGTGCCCGAAACCCACATGTGCTCTGAACACGTTTGTTTCACTCTATCCAATTTTGTTCTGCTATGGATCAGCATTCCAACACCCCCACCTCTCCTTTCTGATGTGATCCTGTTACATCCTTCCCAAATATAATTGTCAATATGTGGTGGCTCTTCCAAGTCTCTAAGGTGTGTTTCTGTAACCGCATAAACACCTATCTGTTCCTTGCTTAACTGCTCCTCAATCTCTAACCATTTTGCCTTTTTTCTGCCACCCTGCATGTTTATGTAACTAATTGCAACACGCGCCTTCTCCCTTCTTTTACCTTTTCTCTGGTTTTTTCGCTATACTGCCTGTCAAAGAGTCCCCCTGGTTGTTTTCCTCATTACAAGCTACCCTGGGCACCGAAGGGCCCGCGTGCCCCCCAAAAAAGCTACTGCGCGACCTGCCAGTCGCCAACCCACCTCATGACCAAGCCTCTTATCGAAGTGAATTCTGTCTCTTTGGAAACCGCCCCACCTGTGCACCTCCCTGTTTATATCCACTACCTCGAAGCCCTTCTCACGACTAATTCGCCATATCTCTTTTGTTTGCGTCGACAACCGCTCTTTGCAAGTTGATATTCCTCACTGGTACTTCCGGTATTGTGCATACCACTATTTGCACCTGAGGGGAAATGGCGCGCATGTCATCGACCCCTTTCGCCAATGTGGGCGCTAGTTCGGCTGATTCTTCATTCAAGACGTCGTTTAGACCTCCCGCGATTATCACGAGGTTACGTCCATTAGCCTTAGTTGCGAGTTTTGCGCTAGCTCGTCTCATCACTGATCCCAACCTATGTCCCGGGAACTTCCCTATTAAAACTCGTTCGTCGCCTCTCACCCTTTCCTTGACTGCTTCTTCGCATCTAACTAAATTCGAGTCCCCGGCGATTATCACGTGCTCCGACTCTTCTGCTGGACCGTCCCGCACCTGGCTACTGCCTCGGTTATTAGCCCGTGTCACTGCTGCTTTGTCCCCTCCCTTTCCCAAAACTACTTCGCGGAAGCTGGGTCCTGTGACCCTTGCACCTGTCTTTTCCAAACCTGTTTCCCCCTTCGCGTCTACCACTGTGGGGGTCGATGCCCCGCTGTCGCTTGCTTCTTTGTTCACCATTACTACCTTTGCTAACTTCTCCTCGGCTGACTTAAGCCTTCCCCCATGGCCATCGTTTTTTCCCGCTCTGTCGCCAACGCAAAACTCCAGCTCGGCGATTCTTACCATGAGCTCATTCTGGGCAGCCATCATTATTTCCATTTTCGCCTCTAACTCGCATTGCTTACACTTGGCGTCAGCTCCCTCTGTCTTCTCATCCGTACAAACCTCTATTTTCCATCCCATTCCGCACCCTGTACACTTTACGGTCTTTTTGACCATGGCTAGATCGTTCACACGGCGGATTAGTTACACTTAAAATCAAATAGTATCTCAAAACTCCGCAAGTATGCTATACTTCAAAGCACACGTGTGCCTTTCAGCCACGTGGTGACCGAACAAAAAAAAAAAAGAAAGAAAAGACCCAGGCGACTGTCACACAGGAAACAGTACAATATTGTAAGCCCTATTAAGCTTCAATCTAGTGGCTTATGTACTCATATAACTAAAAAAACAAGCTCGAATCATGCAAAAAAAAAAAAAAAAAAACTTATCTGACGCTGTCATTCCGGAGCCCACGAAAAACACGTCCGTCCTCTCCTAAGTCCACACGCTCCTCTCAGCACAGTGCACAGCGCGCGCTCTCACGGCCACCGAAAGAAATAAAAGAAAGTGGAGAGAGGAGTTAGCTTGGAGCATGGCCAGTCGGTGGAAGCAAGAGGACGTGTTGCGTCGTCGGTGTGGCGTATTGTCGAGAGATGGCGCTAGTTTGTTTTTGCGCAACGAAATCGCAAACTTGATTCAAAATGCATGGGATCCTATGGGGGGTTGGGAGAGGGCACAACCGCCTTAGCCGAGCGGTGGCGCCACCATACCGATGCACGAGGCGGATAGGCGAGAAAAAGCGGCATCGATGTAAACAGCACCACAGCGTCTTCATGCACATGCGCGTACCTTGGACCCCTCATGTCGGCCTTGTTCTTTGATATCGTACCCAGCGTGCTTCTTGGGATGCTTTACGTAGCGGCGATGTCAGGCATCTTTTCTCCACGTTCGACTGTGTCGATCACCGCTGCAGCTTTGCGCAGAACAGCATGTTCATCCGTTTCACGGGAGCTATCGCGTTAACAGAGGCAGCAGAGAATCGCGGGGAAGCGAACGGCAACCGCGCATGACGGGCCGACGAGCGCGACGACAAGGAATCGCGCTCCTATCGCAAGCGGTAGTTTAGCGAACGGTATAGTTTCTACTGGCTCCGCGCGGCGGCCTCGCTCTCCCAAATGGGTGCGGGAAAGCTCCAGCTACCCGTTTTCTCGCCAAGCAGCAGAGCGCTCGTCATTTGGTCAGTGCATGCACGGATCGACATGCATGGACCGCTGCGAACTGAAATCTGAACTCGAGCCTGCGCACGTCATCTCTCATTGCGATAAAGAAAGCAACGCGCAAAAGGATAAAGGCGTGTGGCGTTCACATTGCGTCAGCAGTCATGAAGGCTTCCAAGTTCGTTAACCAGCAAGGTTTACGTAATTTACTGCCAGCGATAACCATTTAATTCCTCACGGGCGTTGATCTTGTATCCATCCGCGCTGCTGCTTCTGCTTCTGCAGTTAAGAGCTAAGCCCATCAATTTAGCATGTGCGGTCGCGCGCGTGGCCATGTCCGCTTTGCTTTATTTTGTGCTTGTGTCTTGATTAGTAGAGACTATGGACGCAGCTTTGAAGAAGCTGTACTTCGCTGCATATGCAACTTATGGGCCCGAATGCAAGTGTGTTTCTGTGGAGCGGCTGTTACGGTTAGGCCTAGTCCCGTAAGATTTCCTGCGGAGAAATGCACGCCTCGTCTTGCGTGCGCAGTGCTTTCGCAACTTGCTTTCTTCTATAATGGATAGATGGACGCGGGCATCTTGATGTGCGATTACTTTGGATTTCGGATTTGATCATAGGCGTGCGCAGGGTTCCCCTTCAGGTGGGGCGAAGGCTCATCGCAGCGCCCCCCCCCTCCCTATTAACTCAATGTATGGGGCAGACTTTGTGCCCCCCCCCCCCCGCTCCTTCTCTGCGCACGCCTATGGATTTGATATAAACCACAGGCTTCTGTCATTTTTAAGGTAAGTTAATTTTCGTTGCGTTGCACTCTGTTTTCGAGAGCCATAAAGAAATGAACAAAAGAAAATGTGTTGCGTTGCATCACGAATTACATGTGCGACATGCTTCAGCAGTGCGTGACTGCGTAATTCATGCAGAATAAATTATTAAGCGGTTGGAACAAATGTAGGCTATGGTTTTCGTTTCTGTTTGAACGCACATGAACGGAACTATTTTTATTACTTGACTTGATTGCAGTAAACTGACCGTATATGATCTTTATTGGCCGCTTGATGGGGCTAGTTTGAAGATATAAATTAGCTTAAGTTGCTTGTGCCAAGTAAAAAACTCGGAGAAGTTACGCATGTGTCACGTGCTTTCTCGTGTCACTGCAACAAATTTGTTGACAAGAGAATTTTCATAATAACAACGTACTAGTTCGTCGTTTTTCGCACAGTACTATATGCACGTGACGAGAGCCTGGGCGCGCTTTTCTATTAGTTTCGAATTTCTGAGGGCATGATAGTCAAAGGTGCGTTTTAAGGGGAGGAGATCGGCATTTTTTTCTCAGTGCCTGATGACACCTTGCCTTTACTATCTCTACGCGCGCGTTGGAGACTTGTGGTTTATTTTTCCCTTCTCTGTTAACCTCCTCCTTCATCTGTAAGCCCGGCACCTCTTAGCAGAACGATCGAAAAGTTCTCTAGCACGTCACTTGCACCTGGTTAATTAATAACATGCTCGCTCTCCGGCGCCGTACAGTGTTATCGAGTTACGCCTATAATGTATTAATGAATATAAGAAAATTATCCTTTTTCCTATTTTTTATAGGTGGTAAGTTGCCATGGTTGTTTGCAAACAAGCACTAAGCCAACCAAATTATGACTTCTACTGATATGGTTACTTGCTTTTTTCGTATGCATACAGATAGATGTCAAACTATTTTACTTTTTCTCTTTTCCTTGGGTACTTCAAAGAAAACAAAAGGTCACACAACTTATTAAAGCAGTTGTGAACTTCTGTGAGTGTCTGTGTGTGTTGGTATCATCAACAGATCGCACCGCGGGGCGCCTGAGCCGTTTCGGCCAATCATTGTCGCGCCATATGTGGACGCCATACCCGTGCTCTCTTAACTATGTACCTGATTTTAAGCTGTGCAATATTTCTTCTGTTAAAGGTTAGAACATGCGCTTTACTACCATTATTAGTGTTGCTCGGGCATACATTTAGACATTTCTCACATAAATAAGCACCTGATTTTAACCTTTGCCATTGTTATTTTGTGCATTGTTTGAACATAAGTTTCCACTGCCACTATTTATGTTTGTTCATAGGGAACTGATACCTGCATCACAATTGCTGCCTTTGCTCTGTATTTTGTTTCATTACTGAGTTCTTAAGGTATGTTGCCTCCTTTTTGGAAAAACTTTTAGATTTGATTATAAACTGATTGCTTTGTGTTTGCCATAAGAACGGCTGTTTAAAAAGACCTCCAATTATGTTAGACCAAAAAATTGAAATCTGATCACCATTTAATTACTGAAATTACCCAAATATGACCATCACGCAAATGGTCAGAAATCATGATCTTGTGATACTAAACAAAAATGGCTGGCAGCAGTATAGCTATGTATAAGGCTGTGCAATGAACTAGAATGTTGCACTATCTACAAAAATTAGGTTTTTTATAGCCGAAAAACCAAAACATTTCATAATTTCTGGCGGCGTCGCATTTCAGTCGAACGGTCTTATAACATCAAACCTTGTGCTGGGATTCAATATCCTAGTTCATTGCACAGAATAGTGTTCAAGAAATAAGAATGGCAAGTTTTCAAAGAAATGTATTGGTTTATTCTTAAGTTACGACCTGGTGGTGCAACAAAAACAAATGAAAATGGAGTTTGAGAAAATGAACAATAAAGTTTCGAAACGTGCTATATACACATCATTAGATAGTTGTGGAAGGCTAAAAACCGCCAGACTCATAGCTGGGTCCCTCCTTAGCTGCGACAAAGCTCCCTGTGAGAAACTGGCTTAGCGTCTCGTTTTTTCGGACTTGTTCTTGGTCGCCGTGACTGGCGTTTGGCGCTCCTCAAGTGGTGCTCGGTCCCTGCTGAGGCAAGCTACTGTGGTGTGTAGCCAGGGTCGACACCAGCCTGCCTAGATGCTAGGGCCATATTGCCATTGTTGAAGTCAACATGCACAGTTCGTATAGGCCAAAACAAAAACAGTGCGCAGGCCTACATAGACATCTTGGCGGGACGCGCTGCCGAGCATGCCATTTGAAACACTCGTTCGCGTTTTGCGTTTTCCGTGAGAAACGTTTCATAAGTCTTCTGAACAAGGTCTGCATATACGGCTTCACTGTGTTGAGTTTGTCATTCGAAAAACCTCCCCTATTTTGCTGTAAGTCCTGTGCCTAAAGCTTTTACTCAGTGTAGGCACACAAGCTTGTCATCTTAAAAGGGCAGGGCCGTGCCTAAGGAGTTGCGTCAGTTGAACTGCAGTGAGGAAACAGGACTTGCTAGTGTGGCCTGCTTCATTGCTTGGAGGTTGCCCCACATTGGCCCTGATTGCAATGCCATAATAGTTTTGCAATCGATCGATCATGACATCCGTCAACTTCCCTTTTACCTCCTGGTGGATTTCCACGTAAGATCGAACAATCGATGGCTGGTCGGGACCTCTCAAATTTATTTCAAATGTTTATTAAATATTGCCTGATGAGTGGAAAGAAGAGATCCGCAATTTGTTTTGCCGCCAAAATTTTTTTCGAAGCACAGGAAATCAATAATGGCGAAAGAGGTGGGAGTGGAGCGCTCTTCCAAGAGGTGGGTGGAGGAGATCATGCTGTTGTGGCCAAAACTTTTCGTTATGAATTGCACAAAATATATTAAAGTTAGGTAGCTGAAATTTCTTTAACTAAATATATGCATGTTTTTGCTTCTGCTCAGGTATTCTTAGTTTGATGCGTACTGTAGATGTTTTATAAAAAACCTCAAAATTGGCCCAGGAAACGTTATTTTCTTTATTTGAAGGTCTTTATCTCGAAAACCTTGTAGCAGAGCGACAAAAATTGCGCATTACGTTCTTCGCATGCTTATCTACCACACTGCCGAATCTTATATATATAACTTTTCAGTAAAGAGATATGATCGGGCTAAGTTAAAGAAAACACCGGACAATGAAAACTTCTGACGACAATTAAAAAAAAAAACATTTTTTATATTTCTTAAACTTTGTCCACTTATTCTCCTCCACATCAGCTTTCATAATCATTGAAAACATGTTGCATAATGTCGTTGCCCTAATAGTTACGACCCCTCCAATGAGACCCTTAGGCAAGGATTGGCAATTCCGACTTCTTGCCCAGCAAGTGTATAAAATGCAGGCAGGATTGAATTGCTTTTTATTAAAAGGCCAGCAGGTACCGAAAAAGGTGTCGCCGGCACTGAAGACGTTAATTTTGAAATGATTTCGTCTCTGCAGCGGCCACGAGCGTGGGGCTACCGAGCAGGGGCGCGTTGTAATAAATACGACCGATACAGTCGGATGTTAAGCACCCGTTGGAATACGTTCGTTTCGGATTGGCCAGTCCGCTCCGTCGCAGTTTTATGTCGCTTTTGTGCTAGCTGGGTATGGGTCCAACTAGACTTTCGCCTTCACATTCTTAGAAAGTTCTAAGTATTCCCTGCAATTTTTCTTTGAACGTGTTCGCACACTTCTGGTATGATGGCGGCACGTGGCGGGGCTCCGTGGCGGCCGCGGTAACTATGCAACACAAGGAGGACTATTTTTGCGCGAAACTCTGGCCGCGCTCCGTGAGTACCTTGTGCGCACCGCCTTCCTTCTGAATCACCTTGACCGACGGATAGCAGCCAAATCCAGATAACGCATTTTGAAGCGAATTCAATAAGCCAAACACCAAGCGATGTCTGGCAAGGCGTCTTGCTACAAAGTGCGCAATGGCAAGCGTACCGATGGTTTCGGAAACAGCGATATGCATCGTTAAGTGCAGGGCGGCGCCAGGATTTTTTTTTTTTTTTTTGTCTGGGGGGGGGGGGGCACCCATTAAGAGTAAGTTCCTTTGGGAGGGGGGAGGAAGAACGGGGTCGAGTTTTTTTTCCGGGAGGGGAGGGGGAGGAGTGGGGTCTGCAGCGCCTCCGTGCCAATCTGGCGCCACCCACGGGTAAGTGCTGCTGTAGTGGGCTCTGTACTATAGGCAAGTAACCGATGCTCGTAGCATTTGAAATAGCTATTTCAAACACTACGCCTGCCTAGTACAGAGCCACTACGACGGCACTTACCCAAGGGCGGTGCTATTTCAAACACTACGTGCCTGAGGTGGTTACCTGCCTAGTACAGAGCCCACTACAACGGCACTTACCCAGGGGCGGTGCTACGTACTTCAAACACTACGTGTCTGAGGTGGTACCTGCCTAGTACAGAAGCCACTACGACGGCACTAACCCGGGGGCGGTGCTATTTCAAACACTACGTGCCTGAGGTGGTTACCTGCCTAGTACAGAGCCCACTACGACGGCACTTACCCAGGGGCGGCGCTATTTCAAACACTACGTGCCTGAGGTGGTTACCTGCCTAGTACAGACTACAGAGTCCACTACGACGGCACTACCCAGGGGCGGTGCTATTTCAAACACTACGTGCCTGAGGTGGTTACCTGCCTAGTACAGAGCCCACTACGACGGCACTAACCGGGGGCAGCGCTACTCAAACACTATACGTGCCTGAGGTGGTTACCTGCCTAGTAAACAGCCACTACGACGGCACTAACCCAGGGGCCGGTGGTAGAATAAAACAGGTGGCCCATCGAGCGCCGCGAGCGCGTCGCCGTATCATGGCCTCCGAGATAACGGGCGCCGCGCGTCCGCCATGGCGTCCGCCATCTCGGAGGCCAGGCCGTACTGCTCGAGTTGCTTGCGGCCGCCGCTAGGTTCGCGACGAGTTTTGGGCCGAAAGACGCGCACCGCAAGCTCTCGCTGTGCTGTAAAAACCGGTTTCTCTAGCTAATTTTATGGATTTAATACGTGTTTGTGTTTATAGCTTGTAGTGGCTGTCTGCCAGCTTCGACCGCAAAAGTAAGAGCGCCAGGCTTTATGAAGCATAAAATTTTTTAATCAGCGCGGGTAGTCCCGATATGACTGTCACAGGGTGCCGATTGCAAGAGACGCGCGTACATTTTTTTTTTTTTCGAAAGCGTGAAAATTCCTACCGGCGAGTGTACAGAGTAAAAAAAAAAAAAGCATTTGGTTTTCACGTTATCGTATGTATGTCGGAGGACTGTAGCTGGCGATCTTTCCGTGGAATTGCATTTCTCCACAACCGCAGTCGCTTTCTTCTTTCGGCGCGGGAAAAAGACACAGCTTTTCTTTGCACGTTTTGTAGCCAGATTTGCAATTTGGAGCGAAGCATTTTCGACCCATGGTGGCCGCCGCATCAGCGGCACAGTTCGAGCCACCGTGGTTTCAGCCGTGGTTCCAGCTTACAAAGTGAGCGGAAGCACCGATGTGGTCGCGCGCGTTGGTTGACCAACGCCTCCTCTAGAAACATGCCTGCGGCGTCGCTGGCTATCCCATTGTAGCCGTCCTGCCTTGAGTGTAGTCGCTAGTCGAGAGATGGCGCCACGTTCTCCCCTATTGTTTTCAATGGGGCTGACGTTGTGTGACGTCGAGGGAT